>NC_085137.1:112726266-112751266 GCF_035046485.1 Aedes albopictus
ACCGGAGCAGATAACGTCGAGGAGGCAGTCAATCTACGCTCTGAGCTCCAACGATTGACGGAGGCGGGGGGCTTTCATCTGCGGAAATGGGCGTCCAACTGTCCTAAGGTTTTGGGTGGAGTCCCATTGGAGAACTTGGCTGTACATAACACCGATGAAGTCAATCTTGAGTCGAATCCGTTGGTTACCACCCTTGGCCTGGTTTGGGTGAAAGGAACTGATAAATTGAAGTTCAAATTCCAAATTCCAGCACTGTATTGTGCAGAACTTCTGACGAAACGGATGTTTCTGTCTACAATCGCCACTTTTTTCGACCCCACTGGACTGGTTGGAGCTGTGGTCGTTGAAGCAAAAATCTTTATGCAGCAATTGTGGACATTACAGGACGAAGCTGGTCAACGGTTGGATTGGGATCAACCGGTACCGTCGAAGGTGGGCGATTAATGGTGCCGATTCTACGAACATCTACCACGGCTTCAAGAGGCCGAAGTCAACCGATGCGTTATCATCCTGAATGCAGTTTCAACAGAGGTTCACTGCTTCTCCGATGCCTCAATGAAGGCTTACGGCGCTTGCCTATATTTGCGAAGTCAGGATGCGTCAGGCAATGTTTTCGTACGCCTTCTGGCATCCCGTTCAAAGGTGACACCGTTGAAAACTCAGTCTCTGTCCAGATTGGAACTATGTGAAGCATTACTTGGAACTCAATTTTGCCAGAAGGTTCGAGAAGAAATTCGTTTCAACGAAGGAGTTTACTTTTGGACGGATTCCACTTGTGTACTGCGTTGAATCGCTGCAACTTCGGCAACGTGGACTACATTTGTCGCCAATAGAGTGTCCAAAATTCAAGGTTTGTCAGATGGATCCCATTGGAGACACGTGCATGGAACGGAAAACCCAGCGGATCTAATATCCCGTGGCATGAATGCTGCAAACATCATCATGAACGACCTCTGGTGGTCTGGACCTTACTGGCTACAAATTCCCCAAGAACAATGGCCAGTACGAAACAACCGTTTCAACCTGCGATCTGATCCATCGAACTGCTTTCTGGTTGAGACTGATGGATCTACTCAAGTTGCCTCGAAACCAGAGGACGAAAACGGAATTTCTAACAATCACGGAGAAGAGAAGGGCTGAACAAGTTCTCATTCGCCGAGTTCAAATGGAGTCGTTTCCGGAAGAAGCGAAGGCGTTATCCAAGGGGTCATCTGTATCCTCGGAATCGCCGTTAAGGTGGTTCCATCCCTATATTTCCAAGGAGGATGGACTTTTGCGAATCGGATGAAGGCTTAACCAGTCCCAAGAGCCGGAGGATAAGAAGCACCCACCTATTCTGCCAGCCCGTCACATCTTTACCCTGAAACTTCTTCAATCTTAGCATGGAAAATTGTTGCATGCTGGCCCACAATTGTTGTTGGCAACTGTGAGGCTTAAATACTGGCCGTTGGGAGGGAGAAGTCTTGCACGTCAGTTGGTCCACAATTGCTTTAGATGATACCGATCGAAACCATCGACCGTTCAGCAATTTATGGGAGATTTGCCGCAGTCGAGAGTAACAGTTTCGAGACCGTTCTCTCGGGTAGGAGTGGATTATTTTGGCCCGGTGTATGTAAGACCCAGCCCAAGGCGAGCAGCTGTTAAAGCATACGTGGCCCTATTTGTGTGTCTCTGCACCAAGGCCATCCATATGGAGTTGGTGACAGATTTATCCACGGAACGGTTCATTCAAGCCCTGAGACGGTTTATTTCGCGCCGAGGAAAGCCAAGCGATATTTTCTCCGACAACGGAACTAACTTTGTTGGGGCGAAAAATCAGCTGGTCGAACTGAGGGAGCTGCTTAGGAGTCAGGTCTGCCTCGAGAAGGTCTCCAAGAAATGTAGCGCAGCGGACATCCAATGGCATTTTAACCTTCCCAGTGGACCCCATTTTGGCTGCCTGTGGGAAGCTGCAGTACGCTCTGCGAAAAAACATTTGTTGAAGATGCTTGGCAAAAATGTGCTGACCATTGAGGACATGAACACATTCGTTGTCCAGATAGAGAGGTGTTTGAACTCGCGACCGTTGACCCAGTTAACTGAGGATCCTGAAGATCTCACCCTTTTAACACCACCCCATTTTCTTGTCGGTTCTTCGCTGCAAGCTCTTCCAGATTGGGACTGCACTGAAGTTCCTGCGAACCGCTTGAAGCAGTGGCATGCTGTTCACCAAAACTACAGCATTTTTGGAAAAGATGAAAATGGGACTACTTAGCATTATTACACGGTAGAACAAAGCGGTGGAAACCTCCTGTAGAAATCAAAATAGGCAAACTAGTCGTGATACAAGACGATAACCAACCTCCTTTGCGATGGAAGATGGCAAGGATTCATCAGCTTCATCCTGGCGAAGATGGGGCTGTAACCCAGCTAACACGAAGTCGTATATGATGTAGATTAAGATGCTAAAGTGGAGGCCATATGCGTACATGCTCCCATTTAACCACGTGTAAAGTGTACGCATATCGCCTCCACTTTAGCATCCTATTCAACATCATATGCGATCGTGTGTTGGCTGGGAAGGGTCGTCACCCTCAAGACCAACAATGGTTTCTTGAAACGGCCTGTTGAATTTGCTTATTACCCGTACCCAGCCAAGATGATGCAGTCCAACATTAAGCGTACCGTGCCCAACCCGTAGCTGTTCTGGTCGAAGAGTTCTTCATTTTCAGAAATCGTCGCGCTTTCAAGATGGGCGAGCATGTTTACAACAGATACACGGGTGTAGTATACCTGGCTACGCCTATGTATTCCACTCTGCTATGCAAGGTCCGTGGACCTACGATGTCGAACGGTGATGAGAGATGCACAGAGCTGTTTTCGCCTGTACCTGAAGTCGAAGAGCAGTTTTCGCCTGTACCTCAGATCGCTAGGGAACAGCGACAACCATCACCTGAATTGGTTTCACCGGACAATCCACAAAGCTTAAGAGCCTGTGATAATAGTGACATTCCTCTGCACACAAAACTTCGTAATCGCTCCTTTAAGTGCAATGTTGAACAGTAAATTTGAAAGAGCATCACTCTGCTCCAATCCAATTTATGGTTATACACAAGGATCCGAACTCTTTATTTTGATCCATTCAGCATTGAACGTATCAACCTAAAAAGTTTCGCCAGAAAACCATATACCGACATTATCTGCCTTAACTCATTTCATTCTACTAAATCGTACGCTGTTCAAAGTGCGTAAAAATTTTGACTGGGATATCGCTCTTCGCAGCAGCTTTTTTGTTTTTCAGCTCATTGAGGGTCTTTTTAACATCATCCACTCATCCAGTGTTGGTTGTTTTACTCCTTAACCCTCATCAACTATGTTAATCCTGTTTTTGGGACGGGTACACCTCCGTTACTAGAAATCCACATGACGGGCACAGGCGTAGTCTCGTTTTGTGCACCATTGTCAGTCGCATAAACCCTCTGCATATCGGTTCTATCATGCTTTCCTAAGATTTACAACATGGAATTTATTTGTGCTGTGTTAAAATTGTTCCCCTCCTACTCTTGCCAATCTGGACCACTCTTTGTTGCATCGGTTATCGGCCACTTGCATTCGATACCTGGCGGCATTCTATTTGTCCGTTCTAAAGTGAGATTACTTCGATGTTAATTATTGAATACGAAATAATTGTTGTCAGTTAAAAAAACCCGCCATGTACGAATATGAAAATGAATCACCGTAACATAGTCTTAGTTTTTGAAGTGATAAGAAACTGCGCGAACGATTGTGATGGTAAATGCGCGTGTTCGAGAAGTAAATGCGCGTGTTCGAGAGGATCAACAATATTTAGGGGCGCCTGTTGACTGTCACTGACGACCATAATGTACAGACATGTGTGGTGTGGAGGTGTAGCCTGGTAGTAATGGCCAATCGGGCCCCAAAATGTGTTGTTTGATGACTACACACGCCAAAATTATATTTAGCCGGGTGTGCGATTTCCGAAACAAAAACAAAACCCCGTTTGAAAAGTGCTACCGTGTTACCGTGAGAGAGATCAGACGAGGGCAATTCTATCCGTTTGGGTTATGGGTTTCGGGAAAATTGGTTGCGCGCTCTGTTGTTTGGGTTCAAATTTGCGGTGGTGGCACATGTGAATGTTTGCAAGGTGATCTTCTGTGGGGTGTTGCATGGTTTGTTCACCGTCTCGAACAGGGTTGTTAACGTTAATCAACGATTAACGCCGTTTCGTTAATTCGTTAACGTTAATTGTAACGATCAACGATTCTTCCGTTGATTTTTTGGAAGCGTTGATCAACGTTAACGTTAACGCGGAGCGTTGATTTAACGTTAACGACTCCGTTAATTTACGTTAATTGTAGTACATATTTAATTGATACTAGACTGTACATTTAAGTGAATCTACTTGGGTCCAACCAAAAATTTTGGTAAATTTGTCGGAAAGGTGTGCAAAATCGAATAATTCAGATTGTTCTCAATTTAATTCTCTAAGTAATCAGTATTCTGAGATTTATGGGATGGAAATTTTGTCAGTGTTGCATCTGCTTGTCTGAGATATCACATGAATCACAGACATATAGATGTGACACTAACGAAATTTCAATCTCATATATCTCATGATCCTGATTACTTAGAGAGTTGGTGTCTTCGGCAAAGTTGTATGGCTGGTCAAGGACTAACCGATAATAAGACTTATGTTTCAAAATTCCACCGCTAGGCGGTGCTAGTGAGCTAACAAATTTTGTTTTTCATATATATCAGGAAAATTTGCAAAAAAATGCAACTAGCGCCGCCTAGCTGCAGAAACTTGAACCAAACGGTAATTATTCTGAAAGCCCTTGATCTACCAAACAATATTGCCGAAGACACCATCTTTTTACAAAATCAGGATGCTGAGATATGCAAAATTTAAAATTTGTTTGCTCTCTAGCGCCGCCTAGCGGTGGAATTTTGAATCTTAAGTCTTATTATCGGTTAGTCCTTGACCAGCCAAACAACTTAGCCGAAGACACCAACTCCCTAAGTAATTAGGATCATGAGATAGATGAGATTGAAATTTCGTTAGTGTCACATCTATTTGTCCATGATTTATGTGATATCTTAGACAAACAGATGCAACACTGACAAAATTTCCATCCCATATATCTCAGGATCCTGATTACTTAGAGAGTTGGTTTCTTCGGCAAAGTTGTTCAGCTGGTCAAGGGCTTTCAGAATATGGGCCGTATGATTCGTGATTTCACTGCTAGGCGGCGCTAGAGACCGTACAAATTTTACAATTCACATATCTCAGCATTCTGATTTTTTTAGAAAGATGGTGTCTTCGGCAAAATTGTTTGGTAGATCAAGGGCTTTCAGAATAATTATTGGTTGGTTCGAGTTTCTGCAGCTAGGCGGAGCTAGTTGCAGTTTTTTGCAAATTTTCCTGATATATATGAAAAACAAAATTTGTTAGCAAACTAGCACCGCCTAGCGGTGGAATTTGGAAACATAAGTCTTATTATCGATTAGTCCTTGACCAGTCATACAACTTTGCCGAAGACACCAACTCTCTAAGTAATCAGGATCATGAGATATACACGGTCAGAAAATTCACTCATTTTCGAGCTAAAGTGGGACAACTCAAAATTGAGTAAATTTTTTTCCCAGCGATAGCGCTGGCCCAAGTGCGAAAATCTCATCAGTTTAAGCCGTATAATATTCTTGATGATGCGAAGAATATTATACGGCTCAAACCAGTTGGATTTTTGCACTTGGGCCAGCGCTATCGCTGGAAATGCAATTTACTCATTTTTTGAGCTGTTCCAGTTTAGCTCAGTTTTGTGTGAATCTTACTCATTTTAGAGTAACATTTTCTTAGCGTGTATGAGATTGAAATTTTTGACATTTGCATGGATGGCTACTGTGATCAACTCAATAGCTACTTAATACTTATGACACACATGTGATACAAGAATCACTGTACAATTGCGCTTGAAATGAGTGCCATACTGAAAATTCTCTCAGCTCAAGTCAGTCTTGTTGAAATTTTCTTGACACTGCGTACCGTTGTACAGGAATCACACTCGTATCACATGTCTGTCCGGGGTATAAGATGAGTCACGTTTTATAATTGTCCACCAACACCATTATTTCCTTCCGAAGCATAAACTCACGCTTCCTGAGTAAGTCGGCAAAGCATTTTGCAGGTTCTTGGCGTGGACGATATAGACGAGTGCACCGCCCGCTGGAAGTTCACTCGGGCAGCGAATTTTGACATCACAGCGGGGTCGACTCTCAACAACTTCTACCTAGCTAAATATTTGTTTAATTTATTGCAACTAGTTTTCGCGATGAAGTTGTAAAAATATGAGCTAGTGCATTAAGTATATGCATACCCGAGCAGGAGGAAATAGCTGAAGAATAACTAACTCAGGTATAAACAACCGAATACCTACAACCTGAATGAGGTATTAAGTAGCCCTGCATAAGAGGTAAAATACCTAAAATAATAACTGGTGTGTATTCTGTGCATAACGCGTGAATAATGATATCAGGTATGGCAATACCTAAATAATAATCGGCGATATTGCCATACAAACAGCGATTTTTTCATAATTGAGTAATACCTCAAGCAGTCCTAAACACCAAACCAATAACTCGTTGAGGTATTGTATCAATACCTACAAAATACCAAAATAAGTTATTTTCAATACCTGGACAACCGACCAATACCTTGTTTTGGTATGATACCTGACTTTGGTATGCTGCAGTTATGGGTCAGTTATTCATTCCTGCTCGGGTATGCATCACTTTAAATGGAAATTCATGTAAGAAATCAGAGAAAAAAAAATATCAGCGCATTTTGGCAATGCATCTCTGAGCAGAAGTTGTTGAGAGTCGACCCCGCTGTGCTGTCAAAAATTTTCGGGCTTAGTGAACTCAATTTTCATCGGTGCACTCGTCTATAGATTCAATTATGACACTGTTGGTCAAATGCCGGCGCACAAGTTCCTAAAAAAAAATTCTTGCTAGTGAGTAATGAAAAAAAATCTTGTCAAACACAAATAATAATCTACCCAAAAATTTAAAAAAAAATCACAAGTATCACACAGATCACAAAGCATATCACATCAATTAACGCCAAAATCAACGGTATTCGTTGACGTTAATTTAACGCATTCCGTTGACGTTAACGTTAACTGGCTAGAAAATTAACGCAACGCCGTTGACGTTGATTCGGACGAAAATTAACGTTAACGGCGTTAATCGTTGATTAACGTTAACAACCCTGGTCTCGAACGATCTTTATAAATGGATGTTTGTCAGTTTTTTATACCGGTGTGAAACTGAATTCGACTTAAAACGTATTTAAGATTATGCGTTTGTTTACTTTCCTCGATAGATACATCATCTTCAGCTTAAGTTTGAGCTTGCTGAACTTCATTGGCTGTCTACATAATAGTTGCTACTACACTATCACCTTGTCAACAAACTGCACTTACACCAGGAATTTTCGGATATATGCTGGGAATGAACATGTATTCATCCTTATGCTGATCAAAGAGGGGTGGTAGGTGGAGAATTGATGATGCATTCGTTCGCCAACATAATGAAACTTTGATAGTTTATATTTAAATATTGTTCTGAATGAGACATTTCAAATAAACCTGAATGAGACATGCAAATAAACCTATTTGCAGCAAGTTACCAACATCAGGATTGAATGTTGAAAACAACTGCATCGCATCCAGAAACAATCAAGAACGCAAATATTTTCTAGAGCGTGAAATCGCTGTTTCCGTTACCTAGTTTCTCGAAAAGACGACACGTGACTTTAGAGACGCGTGCGTGCGTCGCACAGGTAAAACTAGTTCATCCATTAAGAAGCCACAAGCTTCGTGCAATAATCCATACTGATGCATCCTCCATACGTATCGGTCGGTCGGCCGGTACTGCTCCACATAGGTTTGCCGCGATTCTAAAATTAAATTCCCTCATCCTGTCCTGTCATTCAGTGTTCAGTTAGTCAGGCCAGGCAGCCAGCCAGTGGCAATGAGCGCCACAAACAAACAACCTGGTCTCTCAGTCAGTCTCAGCTAAGCCGAAACTCGTCACTTTGCGGTAGAGTTGATGCACATCGCGGTGCCCGTCACCGCACCTCTGAGTCAGCAGTTATTAGAATTTACGTTCGAGTGACGCGGAACGCGTGCGAGATTGAAGATGAATTGGCTCAGGGATGCGCTGCGCATAGGGTGGATGTGGAGCTGTTTTCGGTGGAGTGCAGTCGCAGCCGCCGCGCGTTTCGCTGTCTGACAAAGTTCCGAATTGTCAAGGTTGATTTAGATTTTGGTTTTTGTCAGCTATGAACACTGGTACAATAGGACAGATCGGTGTAGTACTAGATTTGTAGTAATGAGCTGAATTATAGTATGGTGAGAAGGTCTATTCTCCGATTCTGCAATGAAATGGTGCAAAAAGCGCGGGTATTATGATTCCTTGCCTAATTTGATGCTGTTTGAGCAAAATTTTGGGCAGCAATGTTGTTGTTTTCTCCATTTCTTGCAACATAAAAAACATAGTTATCCAAAGTTTTGCTCGAATAGCATCAAATTAGGAAAGGAATCATGATACCCACGCTTTTTGCACCATTTCATTGCAGAAACGGAGAATTGACCTTCTCACCATACTAAAATTCAGCTCATTACTACAAATCTAGTACTACACCGAACGTGCCCCATTGGTACATTTTAAATGGTATATTTAGTGTCAACTCTTCAGCGAAAGACTTAGAGGATGTGTTCAGATATATTTAGCAATTGGAGAAAATAATATTTAGCATATAAACTTCGGATAAACCAAGTACTGAGGCTATCGATAATCTATTGAGTCCGATTCAAATCAACTATAATATACATTTAAAATCAATACAAAGTTAATGAAAAATCCATCGTCAAACAACGCCATTCTCTGCCCGGTTCCAAACTACAGATTTCTACAGATTCTGATCTTCCAGCTCAGTATTTTTTTCAATGAGTTCAGTATTTCTTCACGTTTATTACTGAGTTTTTAACAGCTGATTTAACCGGTAATCGATATCAGTAATTTTTAACAATAAATTTGCCAAATTCGTTAACGTATTTACAGCACGAGATGAACCAGCCAAAGGATGAAAATCTGGATAATAAAGATAAATAATTATTTGTTTACACAGCTTCAGAGTTAATCAAAAGTTATCCTAAAGCTAATCTAAAGCCAATTCGATGCAAAACCAAAGTCGATGTAAACTACTTTGATGTAGTTATTGTTTTAATCGCCGCAACTTGATGTGTTGGAAGTTCATCGATTGGTTTTCGGCGAGAAATAATTAAAAACTTATTTGCCAGACTGTCTGGACGTTTCGATCGATTTTACTGGCCTTCGACCATTTTCTGCGAACTAATCTTCCAGCCGTCTTTTCACTATCAAACGGCCATTACTTTGCTAACCAAATCCAAAGAAAATTGTTAAGTGATTTAGTGCAACTCTAATATTAAACCAAAGCGATTTTAAAATCGCAATCAAAAAATCAAAAAATCAAACAGTTCCAGAGACAATTAAGAGCTCATCCATACCCATTAAAAATCTAGCCAATATTAGTTACAATTCTCAACCTTTCAGCGCATGAATTATGCAGGATTTAAAAAAAGTTTCAATCCAATTAACAGGGTTTTGTCTTAGAAAATTATTATTAAAAAAAAATGATATTTTTCGGGGCATCAGGGCAAAATGGCCAAGAAACATGTTCGTTAGATATTTGTGTCGTGATTTAATAGATGGTTTAAATGTGTTTTTCAAATTAAAACTAATTTGGATGGGCATGCGCTGATTTTCTTCCTGTAAATATGTAAATAGCATATCTTACCAGAAATGTGATAATCTGGGGAAATATGGTAAAACAATCATGACGATCATTCATCTGATACGGTTTGGCACTTTTATTCTATTTGGCAGTATACATGAGCTTTATTTTGTGGAGTTTTTATAGTTCACGGTCATTTTTGCTGCTGAAAATACATGCATTTCTATTAAAAATTCCTTAAAATTAGGGAATTTGGATAGAATGAGTATGTTCGTGCTATATTTTCCAACTGTGGAACTGGTTCGCGCTATGGAAAAAAACTCAATGCTCAAAGGTGGCCTAGATTTGCCCCCTTGGAAAGCAATAGTGAAGGCAGGGATGGGAACACTCACTTGCAACGAGTTACATTCACTTGCTATTTTCTCAGCTCAGAAGCGTGCAATCAAGAAACGATGTATGGGCAACTTTTGCCTCGTGATTTTGCCTAAAACTTTGCCGAATAGAGTAGGGGTCGCACATGAATCCCAAGGTCGTGACAGAGCTGTGAAAGCGACTCTCCACGAGGTGAGTGTAATTTACATTCACTTCGTGGAGAGTTGCCTTCGCAGCTCCGTCACGACTTCGGTATGCGTGTGCGACCCCTACTCTATTCGGCAAAGTTTTAGACAAAATCACAAAGTAAATGTTGTCTATACATCGTTTCTTGATTGCACGCTTCTGAGTTGAGAAAACTGCAAGTGAGTGTAACTCTTTCCAAATGAGTGTTCCCATCCTTGAGTGAAGGAAAAACTTTATTCCTGAAAACTCAAAGTAATTACCCACTATAATTCGCCCCGGAGCTTATAATACTGTTGTAAAGGAGAAGATTTCCTCTAAATTAGTCGCCTAACGTTTGCAATAAAGAAACGGATGTTTTTGTGCTAGAAAATTGCATAAGGAAAATATAAACAAGTTGTTATTTGTGGAGCGGACCTGGTGTGATGCTTAGAACACTTGACTATAACGCCGAGGACCTGGGATCGAATTCCACTCCCGACAACCTCGCAAAATGTGAGTTCTTCCTTCGGAAATGGCTGAAAATCTCATTAATACAGATAAAAAAAAGTTGTTATTTTTGTTTACAAACAGCATCTATTGTTTCATCATCATCATGAGGATGTGGTTTACAGTTTTGAGCTATTTGTCTATGAAAACTATTACATATTTAGTTGCGTATAATCCCAATTTCACATCTTCCTCTTAATAACCACTTCAAAATCATTGAGAAACTTGTGATAAATAAGACTCCCATGTTAGCCTTCCAAATAAACGAATAAGTAAAAATAAAAAGAAATCCATGTTACCCGAAGCGTCAAAAACAGCAAATTTCGACTTATAATTATGTCATGCCAATCGTCGATGTAGATTCATGTCAAAACCGAATTCCATCATCCCCATGATTTTGGCGAATGAACTAGGATATCTTCCGTGAACATTTGTTGCAATTAATATAAAAGTTTACCATTTTTTTTAAAGAAAATTTTGTTACCGAACGAACAATATGAGTTACCGTCAAACGGGGTTACTTGCAACAGCGGTGTAACTTGCAACACGATGACATACACTAAATGTGAAGCATTTTCTAATAATAATGAAAACTAGTATGTCCTACTATTTCGGTTATAGAGATTATATGTATCAAATATCTATTTAGTATAAAAATTAGCTTTGTTTCTTTGTTTATGGTTTAGCTACACTGTTAAAACGGATTGCTCATTTTATGCCATAAAAACAAGTATGAAAATCGTGCTCGACCTCTTTTTTTTTATAGAATGAGAAAATCTGCAACAGATACCCAAGAAGTGGTTCCTCAGGTGATGTGGGGAAAAACTCATTCTCTCTCTTCCTTACCTTCGCGGTACGCCCGTTAGGGATGACTTCGAGAAGGGGGGGGGGCGTACATGAGTACACTCTAATAGTAAGCGTTCCACCAGCTACCGCCTTAAGTTGTTCACTCTCCCCTGGAGGCTCGGGTCCTGGCTAGTACTTAGACTACCCGTTGAACTCAAGCTCCTGGATGGGGAAGGGGGGCCAACTCAACTAGCTGTTGTTCGGCTCGCCATTTGCTCTGTAGTTCAAGTACGATTCGAGAAACCGTGGAAGTAACGGAGTCCCACTTGTCCGCCCCCATACACATCCTTTCAACAATGTTGTTAGGCGTGATATCTCTACCGCATACCTCCTGCATACTCGACCTTTGCTCCACGAAACGTGGACATTCAAAGAGCATATGCTCCGCGGTCTCGTCGCAGTCTGCACACTCCGGACATGCGGGGGAGCCTGCGTGTCCGAATCTGTGCAGATACCACCTAAAGCACCCATGGCCTGACAGAAATTGAGTCAAGTGAAAATTCACCTCGCCATGGGGCCTGCTCGTCCACTTGGACACGCTCGGTATGAGCCTGTGTGTCCATCTACCCTTGCTGGAGGAATCCCATTCGCTCTGCCACTTCAGCATAGACGAGGTTCTGGCGATACGCCTCGCGCCTCTTATGCCGCGTCGCTCGAAGCATTCTTCATCCTCTGCCACCACTAAAGCTATGGGCATCATGCCCGCTAGCACACATACCGCGTCCTTTGAGACCGTGCGGTATGCGCTCACCACCCTAAGGCACATCAGCCTGTGGGTACTCTCAAGTCGCTTCACGTTTCGGTTAACCACTAGCGCCTTCGACCATGCAGCGGCGCCATACCGTAGTATGGAGACCGCTACTGCCGCGAGCAGCTTACGCTTACTCGAGACTATTGCCGAGCTGTTTGACATTATCTTTGACAATGCCATTATCGCCATGCTTGCCCTTTTGCAGGCATATTCTACGTGGCTTCCGAATTTCAGCTTATCGTCGATCATGACCCCCAATTGCTTCAGTGAGCGCTTAGAGTTGATCGTGCATCCACCTGTGGTGACCACTGCCTGCTGTTCAGACTTGCGGTTGTTTACCACCACCCACCTCCGTTTTGTGGTGCGCGAGTGCCAAATGTCTCGACCTCATCCAATCCTCCACTATGCCAATTGCGTGAGTTGCTGTCAGTTCCACTTCCTCTATCGACTCGCCGTATACCACGAGGGTAATATCATCGGCGAAGCCGACCAGCTTTACGCCCGGTGGAAGTTTGAGCCTCAATACGCCATCATACGCCGCGTTCCATAGTACCGGGCCCAAGATGGACCCCTGCGGTACCCCTGCGGTGATTTTGTAGCTCCTCTCGCCTTCCTCGGTGTCATAGATTAGCACTCTATTCTGGAAGTAGCTCTCCAATATCCGGCATAGGCTAACCGGGACTCCTAGGTGGTTTTTGCGCACTCAATGGCGGTCCAGCTGACGCTGTTGAACGCATTCTTAACGTCCAGCGTGACGACCGCGCAATAGCGGATTCCTGTTCGCTTCTTTTGGAGCGCTATCTCGGCCGTTTTGGTTACAGCCCTAATAGCGTCCATCGTCGATCGACCCTTCCGGAAGCCGAACTGGTTATCCGAGAGACCAGAGTCATCGGGTTTCTCGGTATAGACCATCAGCCTCGACAGAATGATCCGTTCCAACAGTTTTCCGGCGGTGTCCAGCAGGCAGATAGGTCTGTATGCCGACGGGTCGCCAGGTGGCTTCCCGGGTTTGGGCAGTAGAACCAATCTTTGCCTTTTCCACCTCTCCGGAAATTCGCCTCTGTCTAGGCACATCTGCATAGCCATTCTGAACATGTCAGGCTTAGCCTCGATGGCCGTCTTGATGGCTAATGTCGGGATACCATCCGGACCCGGAGCCTTGTTCAACTTAAGCGACTTCGCTATTGCAATGAGTTCGTCGTTCGTCACCGGGGCCGGTTTGGTTATAGGGAACGGGGGCCCATGGTCTTGTATCGTGGCGCGGGAACAGCGTTTCCACGATCTTCTGCAGCATCTCTGGGGAGCGTTCTGGGGGTGCTGACGCGCCCTTCGTTTTGGCCATGACTACTCTGTAGGCATCACCCCATGGGGTCGTGTTGGCTGCCTGGCAGAGATTTTCGAAGCACGCCCGCTTACGAGTCTTAATCTCTTTATTCAGTGCCAGTTTAGCCGCCCTGTAGGCCTCGCTTCGTTCAATTCTATCCTCATCGGTACGAGCCCTTTGCATCCTCCTTCTAGCTCTTAAACAGGATGCGCGGAGTTCTGCGATTTCTGGACACCACCAGTACACCGGTTTGCGTCCATTTCTGGGTAGGGATCGCCTTGGCATAGCGGCGTCACATGCACGGCTTAGGGTTCCGACAAGATCATCGCTGGATAGATCGTCGGTGTTACTCTCCATAAACAATCGCTCCACAAATGCCGGCTTATCGAATCGCGAGGTCAGCCATCCCCGATGACGGTCGATGACCTTCGGCTGTGGCCGTCTTCCTCCGTGTTCCACTCTGTATCGAATCGCCAGATGGTCACTATGCGTGTATCCATCGTCGACCCTCCAGTCCAAGCTAGGGTTTAGGCCCGGGCTCCAGAAGGTCACATCAATGATGGACTCTGCACCATTCCTACTGAAGGTTTTTTTGTCGCCTACGTTCGCGACATCCACGTTTAGTCTAGCCATAGCTTCGAGTAAGGCCCAACCTCTCGCGTTAGTCAAGCGGCTACCCCACTCAATCGCCCAGGCGTTGAAGTCTCCACCGATGACCACGGGACTCAATCCCACCATTGCGCTTGTTAACAATTCCAGCATAGACGAGAACTGGTCTATCGTCCACCTGGGAGGGGCATCAGACTTATCTCCCTTATGGTAAGTGCGATAAGTCTGATGACCTTGCTTGCAGTTAGGGTACCTAATAGTAAGCTTAGCCAAACGATAAAAGTTTGGTAAACTTATCGGCTAAGTAATGCAAAAAATCATTATTATATTCGACAACCACTATGGGGTAACTTGCAACAGTTGAATTTGACAAAACCTTCTATTATTTATCTTCATTTCACGATATATTTGACAGAAATAACCGAAATGGATCATTTATTGATTACGTAACGCGTTCATTTTCAAATGACAATTCATTTGTTACATTTTTTTTTGCACGTGACCTTCAAACATTGTTAGGAAATACCACATTTTGAAGTTTCATTCATGTTTCATCATGTTAAAAGTTCAATTTTTGTTTATGAAAAACCTTTTATCCCTTTTTAGGTCCGACGAGCGATAGCGAGTTCGGACAGCAAGCAATTGCTCGGTAAATTGCAATCATAGTTACGCAGGCTTTTCAGTCGTTTCAGTCACATAAGTGCGATTCAGCATTTCACTGCCCCTTACTTTCCTACACTTGTTTTTCATGGGTAATTTAGCCATTTTTTAATTTTTTATTGTTTTTTCGATATTATTTTTATTGTGAATTTTCTAATTTATTATGGAAAAATCGGATTTATTTATGGAAAATTCGAAGTTATTTGGTGGGAAAAATGGCTTTTTTTATTGCAACAGTTGATTTATTCATTGCATTTTTGACGTTTTTAATTGCTCAAAAATCAATTATTTATGGAAACTTTTGATTTATTTATGCATTTTTTTATTTGTTTATGGAACTTTTGTTATTTATTACTGCTCACACCCCTGTTTCTTCACGGGACTTTTCGAATTATTTATGGGAAATTTTGTATTTATTATGGAACGTTTAATTGTCTGCCTTATTAGAATGATTGAGGAAAAATTTTGTTTACATTAATTGTTGCGATTAAATACAAATGAAACATTTACATCTCAAAGGTAACCAAAACATCAATTTTTCAATGATTCTAATGATGTTAATACGCTTTAAAATACACCAAATACCATTTTGAGATAGACTTTCTATAGAAACTTTTAAAAACTTAAATAAATTTTATATTTATCGTAAGCAATTTTATAAGAAAATAATTCTTTGGAGACTGCCAGAGCTTATATGTGAACCTAGAATGGCTTAGATATTAGAAGTGTATGGTAAATTAGTTGAACATGTTCATAATACCCTAAAAATATTTAATTCGTAATAAGTAATTTTATTATTGGAGATATTGTTTAAATTCTTGAGAAAAGAATGGCAATGCTAAGCAATTATATGCTTCCCAGAATGTGTATGACATGGGCAAATTATTTTTTTCAAGACCAAATCCACTGCATTTTAATGCGATTCTTTTAAATGAAAAAGGCATGTTTTGGAGGAATCTCTTTTTAAAGCTTCTCCAAACTACGTTTACACTTATAAAAACATTAAGTTTAAAATTCGCCTATTTAAGGAAGTTTCTGTTGCATATTTTGTTTGGGAGCGTTAGTAATATGATGTAATTTGAAATTCTCAAAATCTGTCAAAAAGTTACTTTGCTTTTGAGTTGATTACCACGTCTTCGTATAACAAAACCAACGCAGATAATCAGAATAGATGTGTATCTTTTAAATTAAGACCAGCAAAAAGTGGAAGCGGATGTTTTTGAATTAATTGGAATGGGAGTAATAGGCACATAATTTTGCCTATAGAATAAATGCATAATAAAAATTCATGTAGTCTGTCAAGCATGATCTCAACTACATTTAATCAACTGTCAGCCACCAAATGATCACGTTTGAGTAGGAGAATCAATCTGTGAAGGTTTAAGTTACGTTATCGTTCTTTTTACAAAAATATACATTGATAAAACTACAAAATCATCTCTATACTAATGCTTCTGTAACTGTCTGACATATGGATTTTCTAAAAAAGACACAGCTCTAGCTTGAGGTAATTGGGAGTAATTGCCTAATTGGTCATAACTTTGAAAATTAATGGATCTCTTTGATGATTAGCCTGGGCTTGTTAGGGGAAAATCTGTTAGTAAAAAGAAAATCGTGTTAAGTACTGTTCCTTTGAATTCCACTAAGAATTTGCATCCTTTGACAGTTACGTATTTCGACCTGAACTGTAAGGTCGTCTTCTGTCCGTGTAGCTGCCGGCTTAGAATAGCACTACGGACCACCTGTTCCGGGGGTAAAAGTCCACCAAACAGGTAACCCCAATCCAAGGTGTCAGGCGACCCGTGCTGAGGGATGAATGGTTGAGGGGGTTTAAAACATGCTCGATCTTTAACGGAGCCCATAGCGTGGGTAGATCGCCTTTTTGGGTTGCGTTGCGGTGTTAGATCTACCAAACCGAAATCTAGTGTCGTCCTATTTTTCAATTTTGGAATATGTGTTCTGATAATTATAGGCATTATAGTATTTAGTCCTTGCTACTGGTGTTGTGATGACTTCCAGTCTTTGAATAAAACTAAGTTTACCAACTTTACTTTGCATACAGTTAAAAACCTCACCATCTGAGGCTAAACTCAATGCAAAGGAAATCAAATTGGGTTAGGGATCCATGTATGTACTAACTCTTCGAAGACTGGAAAGTGCTAGTACGCAAGGAACATACTAGAATCCTTATTACTGAACACATGTCCCATTATTGGAATGATATTGCTGCTAATGTTAAAACCCGGGTCCTAAACCTGGGGAGAATTTAGCAGTAAAACAAAGGTGATGCTAGGTTTCCGATGCATGGCCAATATCAGTACTCTTGTTTTGTTTTCTAAGAAAACAAAACAAAAACTGTATCAAAATCGATACTTTATTGCCCCTCAATGGCAATTGAGTAATGCGACATGCACTACACTAAGGATACGGGTAATGTCACAATAGATCTAAAAACTGGTCGCAGTGACAAACCCGAACAGGAATAAAAAAAAGGTCGTCTTCAGTGTCTTGTTCTTGGATCTCTTTGATAGTTTTGCAAGCATTCTAACGAATGTGTTGGCAATGTGAAGCGGTATTTGTATATGTTTCTTTTGTTAGACTAGAGCTGCATTTGAATCAAATTCCACGTACTACATTATTTGATAGTATTTCTAATGCAAAATAATTTGAAATAAAAATTTTAAACAAAAACAGCTGGAAAAACTTTAATCCTTCTCCTTGTGCAAAACGTAGCTAAATGAATCGCATACAGGACCGGATATACAAATACGGGGGGCCGGGGCCACAGTTTTTTGGGGGTCCTCTTTCTAGGGGATGTATTTTTGATCATATAAGGTGCAAAAAATCAATATAATAGTATTTTTTACGAAAAGATATTAATGTTGTTATAGGAGAATTTGAATCTAGGACAATTAACGAAGCAAGAAAAATGTTATTACCCACTGGAATTCATTCATAACAGAGAACCAAATTTAAAAGTCTACTGTAGAAACGATGATAATTAAAATCTTATGATGAACATAAAAGCTTTTCGCGTGTTCTTAAGAAATAAGAAGCCATACATTTATTAAGAACTTATGACAGAGTCCATAAAGAAAATTCAAATAGAATTTATAAATTAAATTTTCTAGAATTTTTTGGGTAAATTCGTACCGCAATCGCTGTGTTCGTTGTTGAAAGAGCTTTAAAGTTAATTTGAAACTTAAAAAGTTCTTACGGGACTGCTAGGTTAGTTCCCAATTACTTTACAAAAATAATTTTTGGCAAAACTTCCTCCTAAATTGTATATAGCAATGAACACATTATTGTTTTCTACGAAAATTCGAATAAAAATTGTTGAAGAAATTTCAGCGTAGATCCATTATGAGTTCCTGATAGAATTCCTGACTTTATTATCAATAGAATTTCCTTGAAATTTTTAGAACATTTTTGGAGAAATCCTAAACGAATTTCAAGTTGATTGTTACAGAAAAAGTTGACAAAACTTTTAAAATTATTTCAAGTTCTATTTGGATTTCTCCGCAAATATAAACTGAAAAAATACGAGCCGAATTTGATCCGCTTGGTATTCTTGCTCTTCGTTTTTCCTCGAAAGTTCCTAGAAAAAATGTTTCAACAGATATGGCGTTTGATTTTAATGTATCGGAAGATTATCAAGTTAAATCAAACCGTGTATTGAACAAATTCTTAATACAAATATAGATTCCTGATTATTTCAGCAGAATCAAACAAGAATATTCCTGCAATTATACTAAGAACTCAATAAAGTATTCTTCAAAACATTTTCGAAAATTGAGGCAAACATTTTTGCAGGATTTTTAGTAAAAAATATTGGCAGGATTTTTGGTAAAAAAGATTGGCTAATTAAAATGTTAACATGTTTTGGTTGAGGTTTTAGAACCACAACATATCACAAGTAGTCAGTAATTTGAAAATCTTAAGATAAAAACTAAATCAAGATATGTTTTTTCCACTACTTCCGATTTCATGCTTCAAATTTTTATTTTTATTTTTATTTTGTGGGGCCCTAAAATGTGGGGACACGGGACCATGGCCCTCCTAGCCGCCCGCTAAATCCGGCCCTGATCATATGTTATACGACTGTGCAAAGCATAATATTTGTATTTTTCAATTTCCTTTTATGTAGAATTATTTTTATTTTGTAGTTGAAGAAGTAATTGATTTTGAAATTAATCAGAATTATTTACTGTGGAGTATTGGATACCTATAGTTGAAAATATTTTTTCGATTTGTGATGATTATTCTATATTTTGACTTTCGACAATGAGAATGAATTTATTTGTAAGGAAGAATTTTCAGTTTTATACACATTTGAATTGCATCGGAAGTAAAACTCTTTACTAATAAAATCACAATACAAATACTAATGCAGATAGTATTCATAAGAAACTATTATGATATTGTCGTTCGGTACATGTTTGAACTAGCTAGTAATGCTTAAAAGAATTTGATGCAGTTCAACCCACGCTTTATAGCATTTTTTTTTTGTTTTCTGACCTTTGTGGATTTTTTTTATGGATTCTGCCATTATCTATCTATATACATATAAACGTATAAGCGTAAAATATGGAGAAATCCAAAACTAAATGAAAGCCAATCTTACACCATTGGATTGTAAACAATAGTAAAACCATGCAAGAATGTCCACAAAATGTGTCAAATGTAGGCCATAACACTGTATCAGTCGAGTTTAACAATTTCACACCCAATTAATAAACCACCAATCTGGTGTCACTTTCACAACACCCAGCAAAGACACCACCCGAAGTCTCAATCAAAACGCCATCCCTCATTCTTATCCCAGGCGCGATCGGTGTCGCCGTTAAATCCCTCTAATTGATACTCAAGGCCCATATAGCCGAGGCGGTAAACGCACGGGTATTCAGCATGACCATGCTGAGGGTGACGGGTTCGATTCCCGGTCGGTCCAGGATCTTTTCGTAAAGGAAATTTCCTTGACTTCCTTGGGCATAGAGTATCTTCGTGCCTGCCACACGATATACGCATGCTAAATGGTCATTGGCAGAGGAAGCTCTCAGTTAATAACTGTGGAAGTGCTCATAGAACACTAAGCTGAGAAGCAGGCTTTGTCCCAATAAGGACGTTACGCCAAGAAGAGAGAGAGAGTGATACTCAGGGTGAAACTCATTGAACTTTTTCTGCTGGCTAAGGCTGCATCCCGAATCTTCTTATACCTACCTAGTAGACTTGTGCGCAGAGATGCACATTGTTGTTCCCCATCGTCATCATCATCGTTAGATGATTCGTCATCGCCTTTTTCTTCCATACAAAAAGTGGCATCATTACGAGGAGTTTGTAGGGGTCTTCTGGATCACCACCGATGCATTCATACATGGCGAACCCAAACAATACCGTGCAACATCGAACGTGACCGTGACAATCAGTGTGGATGGATGGACGGACAGTTGGGTTGTTGGTTGCGGGATCTGCCACATGATACATTGTTGATCTTTTTTGTTGGGTGAGATATGTCTAGCACAGCATGCAGTCCAAGAAGAGTCATTCGTCAAACTGCGAATATGGAGTGATGAATCGGTGAGCCGGGTGTGATTTATCTCCGCTTTCGGGGTGGAGAGACAAACAGACAGAGGGCTGATTGAAGCGGTAGTACCTCAAATAGTGCAAGTGCCATTATTGTAGTAACAAAGAGTGAAAGTGTGTTCCAGTCAGTCAGTGTAGCCGGCTCAGGAAGAGATCGGGTGACAAGCCGGTCTTACGGTCTGCTGAGTGTTGCAGATTCTTCTGGTTGGAAGATTTATCTTTGTGAGGATTGACACAGGAACGAGACGGGATGGCTAAAGCGGCTGTGAAATCGCATCAGACGGAGCCGTTTGAGGATTACCTAAGTGAGTTGAGTAGCTTAAACCACTAAAGAAACTGAAAGCGTGGAGTGGTGACGAGGAGAAAAATATATTCACTTCACATGATTTTAAAAGAATAGTATTTTGTTTATTTGCATACAGATATACCTCGATTTGGTCAATTTTCGAAATGTCCATAAAATCGAATTTTACATAAAATCGAAGCAATTATTTTTATTTTTATTTTTATTTAAATCGTATACCAAAATGTACCAAAACATCTGCATGAAAACTGAGTGTTTTGATAATAGGCTCGGAGTTTTTAGTACATATTAGTAATTCTCGCTAAATAACGAATAAACCATTATTTCGCTAGCTTGTTACGATAGAAACCTTTTGTCTCTAAAAATATGTATATGTATGGTTGATTAAAATACAATATTTCAGCATACACAATAACGTTATTTGGATAAATGCCCCAAAACATTCCGAAGTTCAGAAATTCATTCAGGGATTGTTTTGAAAATGTCTCCGAGGATTTATTTACCCTGGAATTCCTCTACGAATTGCTTTAAATATTCTTCCAGGTATTCCTTCTGAAATTCCTCAAGGGGTTCCTTCGGAAATTTTGAGATTAATGACAAGCACTTGATAGAGCATAGTTACTGGTTTTGTAGGATTGTACCGCTATCAGCTCGGTCGCCTTTTGTTGCATTCTGTAATGATAAATAAAAGTAGATGTACCCAGAATTTTCAACTCTCATCATGTTACAGATAGTTTCAGAAAATCTTTCAAGTGCCACAAAGAATTCTTTTTGCGAAATCTGGTATGAATTGCTTCTCCAATTCCTCATGGTTTTTCACAAATCATTTCAGATATTCTTTGAGAAACTTGCCCAGGGACTACTTCAGAAATTCCTCTGGATATTTATGCTTAAATTTCACTAGCCATTCGTTCGGAGAATCTATTGAAGATTTCTTTAGAAAAGCTACCAAAAATTTCTTCAATTTCACCAATTTCTAAAGCAACATTTAAAAAAAATCTTTAAGAAATTTATCAGAGTATTCGGCCAAAAATTCCCACACGGACTCTCGCAAAAAATCTTCCATAGATTCGTTCGGAAATTTTCTTCAGGTTTGTTTAGAAACTCATCCTATTCTACAAATTTCACAAAGCAATCTTTCAAAGAATCTTGCATGATGCAATTCTGAAATTTCTCAGGGTTTTTTTTGACAATATGAATTTCTGTCAAAAATTCTTCCTTGGATTTCTTTAGTAATTCCTCCAGGGACTGTGAGATCTATTTGGGAATTTTCTGCAAGGATTCCTATAGAAATTTTTCCGAGAATTCTTTCAGAAAATCTCCCATTATTAATACGAATAAATACGATTAACAATTTCTTCAGATATATCTCCTGATTTTCCTCCAGAGATTTCTTTAATAATTTCTCCAAGAATTTCTTTGAAAAACACTTGCTGAAATCCATCCTAGGATTCATTTAAAGCATCTTTCACAAGTTACTTCAAAAATCTCCCAGAGATTCTTGAAGAAATTCTTTCAGGGACTTCTTAGGAAACTCCTCGTAGATTTACTTTAAAAAATCATCCAGGAAATCCTAACAAAGTTCAATCGGAAATTCTTTCACAAAATGTTTTAGGGATTCCTCTAGACTTTAGAATGTCTATGAACTTTCTCAAAAGTACTCCATGGACTTTTTTAGAAAAAAAAAACATGGATACATTGAGAATCAGAAATTCAGAACTCCTTTCTCAGAAGCTTTCAAGGATTTAGAAATTCTGTTACAAAAAGATATTACTCCAAGGATCTCTTAAAAAAGTTTTAGAAAACCCTCCAATGAAATTTTTCTACAGAGATTCTTATGAGGATTCTTATTGAAAGACTGAAAGACAGAGATTCATGCAGATATTTACACAGATATTTCATCAGAAATGGGGCCGGGTATTCCTCTATATATTTCCTCAGAAATTCCTGCAGGATTTCTTCCAAGCGTACCTCTAGGAATTTATCCATGAATTCCTCCAGGAATAAGAATAGTCATAAGACATCTTGAGTTTGTTAGAAGCTTTGAGGAAAAGTCTAAGGTAAGGTAAATATATAAAACTAAGTATGTCATTAGGTATGCTTTGGCGCTATTACGGGTGCTCCATAAAACAATTTATTGATATGCAGTGCTCCGCATGTCATCAGGCTCAAAACCCCTGCATTATAAGTCATCATAATACAAAATGCAAGTTTTGAAGATATTGAAAATTTTACCATTGAATATGTATATCAAATCGAGTGTATATAATCGAGGTTCCACTAAATCGATGTACATATACCTGTTTTGTGTTTTTGGCTTTTGAGCATATCCAGTTCAAAACACTAAAAATGCCTTTTTTGACTCGATATTTTTCAGTTTGAATGAGATTGCGCTAGATTTCCTGAATCACTTACTTTTGCATCAACACCAAGATCAACACATAACCATTTTTCGTCACTTAACTTTTGAAGATGACGAATAGAAAATACCTAATTTTCTTCTTAAAAAAATATATCTTTAAATTAGTTGGATTGCAATGATGTTTTCGAAAATGGCTGAGGATATATGAACGATTTTCAGAAAAAAAAATACACTGTGAGTAATTTTCATCGTGGATCTATGTTTAATTTCATGTAATTTCAATTTTCCAGAAAAGTTTTCGATTTGTTTTATTATTTTTCTGTAGAAAGCTGACTTTCAGCTTTTTTTTCTAGAGTTTTTATTTTGCATCGATTTTTAAAACTAACATTTCGATATCAAAAATAGATTTTACGTATATTTTCCAATGAAAAAACTTTACATATTTTTTTCTGCGTTTAGTCATACTTTAGTTACAGTGAATTTGAAAAATCGAAGAAATTAAGAAAAATGAATGTGACCTTGTAAAATGTTATTCGAGATTTTTTACTGTTTTTGTCAAAAAAGGTTCAATTATTTCTCAGATATGTGAACCGGCTCGAATGTTATTTAACCAAGCCCAAGTTTATGTTTTCTGTTTATCTTCATTTTTTGAAATCGCTGTATTATAATTAAGTAACAGCGAATAAGAAAAAAATATGCGTAGTTTTTTCATTGAATGGTTTTTCTTATAAAAAATACCAAATATGGTTTCCTGTTGCCTGTTTTCAAAATCGATGAAAAATAAAAATTCGAGAAAAATAGTTATGAGCATTTGACCATTCTGGGCTTCTTGGCAAATTTTGAGGTGCACGTCAGCTTTCTACAGAAAAACAATAAAAAACATAGGCTAAGGTTTTTGAAAAATTGAAATTTAATGACATCTAACTTGGATTCGCGATGAGTATTACTTTCAGTGTACTTTTCTCCGAAAGTTCTTCAGATATCCTGAAACATATTCGAAGGCATCATTTCAACCCAACAATCCGTTTTCAAGTTAAAATTTTTGAAGAAGAAAATTAGATATTTTTATTGCGCCCTTTTCGAGAGTTTCTTCACCAAACTTGTTATATGGTTGTGTTAATGCAAAGGTGAAGGTCCCATTAGACATGGCAAATATTTGGCCAAACAAGCCCAACAAATGGTCAACACAACGTCAATCATAGCAACCTTGGATGAATGTCGGACTTCAATGGCAAATATTTGACATAATGACAAACAGTGTAATAGCACTTTAAACGATTCACGACATTACGTGTTTTTGGGGCTGAAAATGCTCTACATTATCCTTATATATTGTACACATTTCTACAACTTTGTCGAAGACAACAAGACGCAATTTTCACTTAGGGAGCATGCATTAAGCACTCCACACGAAATATTCTCTCGTTTACTGCGCAGCCTAGTGAATCGAATTTGTTTGAAATTTTCTTTGTGATTTTGCATGCCGCATTGGTGGCGCCAAATGGCGCTAATTGTGTCTTCATTCTGAACAGTATGGCAGCGACTCAAAATGAGCCGTATATCAATTAGAGCGGTGACAGTTTCAGTTTCCCTACCATTAACACGAGAATATTTAATTTATGACAACAAACAAAACGTGACTAGTTTCGAACACTCAAGCGTCTCGCTTTGATATTCAGCTCACTCTGAATGCTGCAGAA
>NC_085137.1:113102266-113127266 GCF_035046485.1 Aedes albopictus
TTTCCTTGAAGGATTTGTCACATGGGAAAAATTCCACTGGCATGAGATAAAAGTTGAAAAAAATACTATTTAGATTAGGAGAACACTTCTACACGTTTAGTGCCATACAACAAGCAAACTGCTTGAAAAGGTTCGTGACTTGGCTCAAACATTTGCTTAACAATAGGCTAATCCAGATGACCCCCAATTGTAGAGGCGCTTGGTGAGATAAGGAGAAAATCGTTTGTTTACATAAAAAAGTAAATTTTTTGTCGCCAAATTTTACTCATTTTTTGCTCTAGAAGTTGCTATTTTCCATTTGCAATGGCTTCCATTATCATCATTCTTGATGCCCACGCCGACAGACATTGGATTGGCCAGCTAACAAAAAATCCGGAAGATCGCCCTCCGGAGGCATAGCAAGAGCTCCTCAAATTAATCACATAAATTGTTCGTAAGTACCTACCGGATCTAAGCGCAACTGAAAGAGAATTAAATTTTCTTTCTAAAAAGTGCTCGTTTGTTTCTCTACGATGCGGAATTCGATACGAAAAAGTGAAAAAAGTGAAGTTTGCCTATGCTGCGCAATGGCAAATTTTGGCGGAGCCCCTCTTTTCATAGGTTTCTCATTCCTGTCACCAGATGCGGAGGGATCGTTAGCTTCCGTTGGATTTACCTATTTGTATCTGTGAAATCACCATATGAAATTATAAAAATAATATTGAAATAGTACTTTTTATTTTTTTAATTTTCTCTGACCATAAACGATGAATAACCTTTAAAAGCATTGTAAATTCGCTTTTTCGATTCTGTCAGCAACTATAACAAAGAGAACAGACGAACATGCTCGAACAAAATTGCTTGAAAATCTTGTGTAAAGAAAAAACATGCTCAGTAGCGACATCGACGGTGACTTTCCCACTCAAAAGCTTGTTTCGACACCATGATGGCGCTTTCTGAAGAAATATTTCACTAGCGCACCTTTAAATTTTCCTACTCAGATTCTGAGCTGTATTTGCTTAAATAACAAGATATTTAGGATTGTTTCACTAATCCAGCAACAAAATTTGAGCAACGCATTGTTAATTAGTTTCATTATTTTCAATAAGAAACAAGTTGAACAAGAATTCAATTATTGTTTTCCAAGTAAAACCAACACATTCTCTTGGTGTGTCTATACTAGGGTGCACACTTGGCGACACTAGCTCCAAAAGGTAAAACAACGGCAAATTTGTACCCCGATTCGAAATTTGACAGCGCCGCGTAATGGACACATTCCCAGTTATTTCAAAACAACCGTTGCAATGCTTTACACAATAGCACTACATGAGCTTGGACGTCTGTTCTCTGTGACTATAATTAATAAAACTGACAAGCTACCATATGTGTATACAGGGCCGGATTTACAAATGTGGAGACCCGGGGCCACAGTATTGTGGGGGCCCTCTTTTTAGGAGGATTTTTTTTTTCATTGTAGAAAAATCCAGAAAATATGGAAAATTCCTCAAATAATTAGGGTTGTTATTGAAGAAATTTAGCTTAATAAGCGTAACTAGAAAAAAGGCATCCACTAACTAATCATAACAGAGATCCAGATATGAAAATCTAGTCTGAAGACGATTGTAAAAGAAATTTTATCAAGTAAATACCTAACGCTTTATCCGAAGGTGTTCATAGTATCAAATTCCATTGATTAAGTCGGAATTCATGAGAAAGTCCTTCAAGAAATTTAAAAATAGATGTTATAGGAGACATTTTCGATAAGTTTCAGAAAAAAAATATTGCGCTATTGCTAAATGCCGTTATTGCAAAACCTTCAAATAGATTTTCTTGCGGAATGCGGAATCATTGATGAAATCGATAGAGTTGCTGACCGATTACCAGGTTTCTTTTTTTTGTGGAACTTAAGCATAGACATTCCTAACGCGACTTTGAAAGGAGTTTCTGGTAACCGCACATAATAACTGTTAAGAGCTCCTTGTGAAACTTCAAGAGGCAGAAAATCCGCAGTGGTATTTTTAACGAAATTCTACTAAAAGCTGCTGAAGAAATTTCATCGGAAATCTATAATGAGTTCCTGATGGAATTTCTGTGTTATCTTGAATAGAATTATAAGTGAAATTTCATAATAATCTTTGGGGACGAATTTTTAGCCAATTTAAACAAAAATTGTTTGGAAAACTTTAAATATTTCAGGATTTTTCAAGAATTTCTCCACAAATATCTAATGCAATTTTCATAAGGAATCTATGAATTTGTTAAGAGTTCACCTTAAATACACATTCAAGCCATGAAGAAAAATTTGTCATGGATTTAATCATATTGAAGAAAATTGGATATCAGATCTCCGCACAAATCCGACCTCAAATTCTTGCTAGTTCCTTCAAAGAAATATTTCAACAATTCGGGGTTTGGTAAGCGAAACCAAACTCTACAATTCTAAAAAAAAAATCTTTATTCTGATAGAAACACTTGCAAACCTTCAAAGAGCTATGTAGGATTTTTTTTAAATAACACCAATAATTTTCGACAGAAATAAACACGAATTTTCAGCAGTAACTTTTCGACTGTTCATTCCAAAGCGTTTAAGATTCATCTAGAATTCAGGTGAAAATTTTCTCATGTATTTCGGTAAAATAACTTGTGCAATTCACAAGAGTGATCAATTCAAATCTTGAAAATCTTAACAACTTTCTGGAAAAGTTTGAAATTTTATTAAGAGGTAGATATCTGCTTCTTTCTAATTTGAAGCACAATATTTCACACACATCTTGATAGTAGAAGTACTTGTGATAAAAATTAAATCAAGATGTTTCTAGCACCTCCTTTTAACGTTTTCCATTTGAAGTAACATTTTGTGGGGGCCCCTGAAATGTGGGGGCCCGGGGCCATGGCCCCCCTGGCCCCCCCTTAAATCCGGCCCTGTGTGTATACGAAAATACATAACTCATTCATTGTTTCAATTCATGCCCAATAGCCACTTTTTATTGAAACGCCACAAAAAAGTATCAGCGATGACGAATGTCGGTATTATTTCCGCTGCTGAATGTTCATTCTGCACGAACGTTCTTGCAGCTGTCGCCAATGTGGAAATATGTTTAATGTTTGACACCATATCAATTACACAAGTGACGACGCCGAGCAGGAACCGAAAACTGTGGAGGAAGTGGAAGAAGCAACATGGGCAAATTATTAAATTAATAACACTCGCATTTCATCCCGCAATCAGGGAGCAGTGTTCCTACCGTGTGTAGAGAATGGAACGACATAATCAGCAGAATCGTAACCATTTCATCTACGGTATGGTACCTAGGTATATCACAGAGAACAGATGTTTAAGCTCGAACAAAAATACGTCGAAATCGTGTGTAAAGGATTTAAGTATACCTCAACGCCACCAACGGAGACTGCCCCACATATAAAGTCGATTTGACCCCACGATGGCAGTGTTCATCGTTAAAATACACTAGCCCACAAAACGACACGAGCGCCAAACAACCAAAAATGGCGAGCACTGGAAACAAAAATGACAACACAACAATGTAAGTGATGAGACGCTAGCGCCACGCAACGGGAGCATAACCACATACTTTGATATGACCGTTACAAAGTTTTACACAAGGCAAAAAGCGAAGATAGACGTCTGTTCTCTGTGGGTATATGACATTTCATCTGTCGGCAACTATGTAGCAACAGAAGGACGAGTCCTTTGCTACTTCAACACAGCGTGTTCGAAAGATGGCGCTAAACGCGTTTCTCATAGCAACCGAAACAGCTCACCGCACGATTCACAAGACATCGTAAAGCGGATGATGGCCCGAGTGTAAGAGAAAACAAATTGTAATATTATAAACATCATCAAATGACTACAATCATGCAGTAAGGCCATGCTGAGGGTAACAGGTTCGATTCCTGGTCGGTCCAGGAACTTTTCGTTATGGAAATTTCCTTAACTTGCTTGGGCAGAGTATCTCCGTGCCTTCCAGATGATATGTTTTTTTTTTTTAATCTAATTCCCGTCTAGCTAATGATCGAGTTTATTCTTAATCGAGTTTACTCTTAACTTCGCCTGATGCCTCATGGAAAATTTGGTATCAATTACTTTGAATTATAAATTCAAATCTTTGAAGTGTAACAGAGCTTTAGTGGGGTGTAGATCGAAGGCTTGTCCAACTAGTGAATCTGGCGGAGTGAAAATCGCACGATGATGAAGGCAGAATCGGCTAGCTTAGCTGCTGCTTTGGGGCAATTGCCTTCGTCATACGCAAAACGAGATGAATGTTCAATTCGAAAGTGAAGTGAAATTCACACGTGAAATTTCGCATTATTTCCAGTTCGATTTCCAGTGCTATAAGGGCTAGGTATTGATAGTCTACGTTTTCCTTATTCGGTCTGATATGACGGAAAATAGCGCATATGATCCTCCGTAGATTACACACCTCCCTAATTTCGTGGCAATTGTATTTCATTATAGTTTCACTCCACTCTATAGCTCGGGTCCGCAATTTGTAGCACAGCTCAGCAAAATTGAAATTTATATTGACAGGATCGTCATTTCAAATCTGTCTGGTTGCGAACGAGCGAGCAAGACCAGCCTGTGTAAGGTTCTGCGAAAAGGGCATCCACACCATCCGTCGCGTCGGTTTTCAAGGTCCTGTTCGCTGTTGTTGCACCACCAGCCCCAGCCACAAACTCCTGGCTACCAGATCCGGTAGCTACCTACTATAAATAAATTATGGGATTCTCATAATTTCACTGACTGAACTGTGCCGGAGATGTTGGTTTCATTGGTTACGCTCCGGTTATGTCAGAATTGTGATGCGATTGCACACTGGAATGGTTTCATGAAAGGCTAAGCAAAATACCAGATTCGTATGATTTTGAAATTTGAGTTCGCAGCCAGAATAATATTATCAACGATAACATAGATCTACATACCTATCTACAAATTCAAATCTTTGGGTCTTCATTAAGACTGGCTTAAGATTTAAAACGTGGAATTAGAGTGAAACGAAACGTACGAAACCCTCAACGTCATAATCTGTTTTAATTCTCGTCTGGCGTCGACGTTGACTTTCCCAGAGTATACATAGCATAGATACATCCAGCTTTGAGGCTTGTGGTTTTTATATTTCGCTGAATACCAACGGACGAAAGGAAAAAAACTGGAGCAAAAACTAGCTGTACCAGCATAAAGATGAAAAATCAACACAAAATGATGTTTTATAATCCTACACATATGTGGATTCAGTATGTGTGCGAGAAGACAAACCATCATTGCAGGAAAGAGTTTTTTTATATGGATTAAGGCTTATATTGATATTCTAGTTGAATTTCTATACAACCAATCATTAACTTTTGAAGCGTTTGTAATCAATTTATACTAGTGGCATTCACCGGCATGCTCAATAGGGTCTGAAGCTAGTTCTCAACATAGTGTTCCGTGAGCATCTGCATAGTTAATGTTATATGAATTACCTTATATGGCAACTAAAATGCCGGGTCATTAATTGGCTCGGTAGCTTAGTTGGTAAAGCACTTGTCTAGCGAATTGGGGTCGTGAGCTCAAATCTCACCTGAGCTGTGGATTTTTTTCACAATTTAACCCATAATTTACCCATATGTACGTTGAGTGTTTTGAAAATCAAAATTCGAAGTGTTCTTACAATTCATACCTAGAAAACCGGGAATTCTAAGGATATTTTCTTGGGGTTTAGAAACAGCTATATGGATATAGCAATTCACAACAAGAAATTGAAATAGTTAGACAATGTACGCATTTTACAAAGCTGCCCATCACTTCAGCTGTAGATTCGAACAAACGCCCAAAGTAGTGCGATGCAACGGCGACGACGACGGCAAGATGGCAAGAGATGGTCAGACAGATAAATATCTCAAATCATCTGTTGTGGCAGCTTCTGCCCAGTTAGTTCAGTAGTAGTGCAGCGTATAACGAGATAAAGACGGTCACGTGTTATGAACTTGTGGGCTGATAAATGGTGACAAATTGACCGCGACGCTGAGAAAATTGGCTCCATAAGGACGCACAATTTGTTATTTTTGTGCGATTATTAAGTTTGTCCAGAGTGTCAGAGCTACACTACTCGCCACAAGTTAAGTACGGACTCGCTTGAAAAACTAGTCAACACTCAGTTGAATATTGCATTGAATATCTTGAAAAAATTAACTACACTTGAAAACTAATAAATTCATGCTACTAGGGTCTTGTACCATTTGGGCAGGTATAGCTATTGCTGCTATGACTAATACAAATTGATTTTAATTTTTGTGTAGGGTTAGGTACTGTGCGCCCTATATCTCGAAATCTAGATTATCTGAAAAGATAGAGTCTTCATCAAAGTTGTTCAGAAGATCGTTGACATCTTAAAAACAAACAGCTTTGATTCACAATTCAGCCGCTTTGTGACGCTAGTGAGTATCTGAAAATGAGCTTTTTTAAGGCTCAAGCATCCGTCATCATTTTTCGGAAATAGAAAAGCAGTTTTTTCGCTGTAAATCAAAACAACGACCACGAAAATGTATTCACTGTATTCTATTCCTCATGTAGAACACAGTGAATCCATTTTCGTTGCAAAAATGTTTGATTTGAACGAAAAAACTGCTTTCAAATGTTTAATGATGACGATGATTTCAATGACGAATGCTTCAACGTTAAACAATCTCGCGGTCCCGATTAGAAAGTTATACTCTTCGGCAAAGTTGTACAGAAGGTCATTTGCTTCATAATGATAACCAATTTGATTCGCAATTCTACCGTTAGAGAACATATTTAATAATGTAGCTCGATCTCTATCCAAATAACATAGCAGGTTCGAGTCTTCAGTAAAGTTTTTCAGAAGGCAATTTTTACCCGGAAGGCAAACAATTTAGTTCAAAGTTCTGCCGCTAAATAGAGCTAGTGAGTATGTAAATTTGAGCACGTTTAACTGGGTCTATTTCAAGATCCTGATACGATAAAAATTATAAACAAAACATAAATCATTTGTATAAGTAAATGTACTGAATCTGATCAGAATAAAATTATTATTAAAGCAATGAGTCCTGACTTGCTTGAATATGAAATAATTAGAACGTGAATCAAACCGTACCTAAGCCATTTATATATGAAATAAAGTGGACCTGAATGGGGGCAGGCCGTTAGGCCGAAAGGGTCGTTAGGCCGAAAGAGTCGTTAGGCCGAATGGGTCATTAGGCAGGCCGAAAGGGTCGTTAGGCCCAATAGGTTGTCATTATATGTGTCTACTGATGTTATCGTTTTATATTGAACAAAACGAAATAAACACGAAAAAAGTCAACATCATTGGGAAACTGCGGGGGAAATCAATTTGGGAGGCGAAGTAGAAAAGATTTATAATACAGCATCTCGAAAAAGCTTATTTTTAAACAGAAACAAAGAGTTATGGTGAACGGGCACAACCAAAGCTATCAGCAGGATAAAGATATTCAATACAGTAACATTGTCAACATAATTGTACTACTTGCAAATGAATGTAATATAAATCAAAAAGGCTATCATACTTAACCTAAAAGCATCAACATCATCGTGCTTATCATTCTATCATGAGCAGGATACAAAAAAGAAAACAGCGCATAGGCAACCAATTAAATATAGTAAAATAGAATACATTAAGGCGCTGTACAAAGTGTAAGTTCAGCTGCCATTGGAATCGCTTACGTAGTGCTCTAGTGGACAAAAAAGCTGTAAGCATAAGTGGTGAAGAATTAATATAGCATTTCAGCTATTAAATTTATCATCGGGGATTTGTCCTTCTTTTAAACATAGGCTGTTCTTTGTAGTTTTATTGTTCTACTCACTATGAGCATTACAGCAATTAAATTTTTCTTAGGAGATTTTGCCTTCTTTCGAAAATAGGCTGTTCTATCTAGTTTAACTATTCTACTCATCATAAGTATTTCAGCCATAAACTTTTTCATAAGAGTATTTCCTTCTTCTGTTCATAGGCTTTTCTTCTAGTCTAACAGTCATACTCACTATAAGCATTGCAGCTTTTAAATCTTTCATCGGAGATTTTTTCTTCTTCTAAACATAGGCTGTTCTCTCTAGTTTTAGTGTTCTACTCACTATGAGCATTACATCAATTATTTTTTTTATCAGGGATATTTCCTTCTTTTAAAAATAGGCTGTTCTTTCTAGTTTAACTATTCTACTCATTATAAGTATTACAGCCCTTAATTTTTGCATAAGAGTTTTTCCTTCTTCTGTACATAGGCTTTTCTTCTAGCCTAACTGTTATACTCACTATGAACATAACAGCTATTAAATATTTCATCTGAAATTTTTCCTTCTTTTGAAAATAGGCTGTTCTTTTTTTCATTATAAAGTTTACAGCCATTAACTTTTTCATCAGAGCTTTTCCTTCTTCGGAACATAGGGTGTTTTTTCGTAATATTAATTTTATACTCACTATAAGCATAACGGCTAACAACTTTTTCATCGAATATTTTTCCTTCTTTTAAGTTTTTTCTTTCTAAGTTTTAGAGAACTTGATTCAGTAGCACTTAATCTTGTTAATCATGTTCGTACTGGAACTACGAATTTGTTCCCGGTGTAACTATAATTTAGACTTTAAAACGCGAAAAACTGTCAGTGTGTTTTTCAATTAATCATTCAAAGCCAACCAAAATTTCAAGGTCGAAGACCGTTTCCCTCAAACATTAGACAGTTTCATGCTATCCAGTTGCCTAAGCAAACCATTTAACCTTACAACCCATTTGGCCTAGTGACCAGTTCGACCTAACGACGCGACCCAACCGGCCTAATGAAATATTTGGCCTAACGACCCTTTCGGCCTAACGACATTCGGCCTAACGGCATTCGGCCTAACGGAATAGAACCGATCTGAATCGCTCGAATATTTAGTAAATCAGACCTGCATCGCTCGAATATGAAATGAATCAGACCAGAAACACGAGAATATTATGTGAACCAGACCTGAATCACATAAATATGAAGTGAATCAGACCTGAACCATTCGATTATGAAGTGAATCGGACCTGAATCATTTCAATATGAAGTAAATCGGACCAAAATCACTTGAATCAGACGTAAATCAGACCATAATCAATTAAATATGAAGTGAATAGGACCTAAATCGCTTGAATACGAAGTGAATCGCACCTGTTTAACTTGAATATGAAGTAAATCAGACTTGAATCGCTTGAATCAGTCCTGAACATGGGCCTGAATCACTTAAATATGAAGTTAATCGGATCTAAATCACTTGAATATGAAGTAAATTGCTCCTGAATAACTTGAATATCCCTTTCGTGATGAACCAGCACAATTGTGCTTTTGAGCGGTAGCAGTTTTACTTATTTTTTTTTATCTGTTTAGACTTTTTATTATGTGATGTAAACTGTTTCAATAATTCAGCCATTACTTATACTTGTATGTGTGCAAACAAACTTTTGTTTTCGCTACCTGTGAGATTTACCAGAACAAGGTAAACAAAAACCGTAAACCATAAAAAAGTTTTATCTGTCACATATTTTTTCGCGTTAAGTACTGTTTCTTTGAATTCCACTAAGAATTTGCATCCTTTGACAGATACGTATTTCGACCTCAACTGTAAGGTCGTCTTCAGTGTCTTGTACTTGACTCGGCGAAATTTCTGGAGAAATCCTAGCAGAAATTCTTAGAAAAATCCCTAAGAGCAATTCCAGCAGGAAGACCAACAGAAAATTTTGATAAAATCTTCGAGATATACCTGGAAGAATCCCTAGAGGAGTCTTGGGAAAAATTCTGAAGGAATCATAAAAGGAATCATTGAAGAAATTCTACGAAAGTCCCAGCAGGATATTTTTGAGAAATTCCTGAAGCAATCGCTAGAAGCATTTCTGGAGAAATACTAGCAGAAATTGGTTGAAGGTTTCTATCAGAAATGAATCCTAGCATGAATTCCTGAAGGAATCCTAGAAGAAATACTTGAACGAATTCCATGATAAATCTCTCAAGGAAACTTTGGTGAAATTTCTCGAGGAAGCACTATAGGATTCGTAGAGGAATTTCTGGAAAAATGTATGGAAGAATTCTTGAAGGAATCCCAGCAGGAATTCTCAGAGGAATTTTTGAAAAGGATCCCATGTGGAATTTCTAGACTAATCTCTGGAACTCGAATTCTGGGTGAGGGGAACTTTCATCGTGTATTAGATAATATTGTAATAATTAATTGGCTTCTTTAGCGGTGTTGAGATCATTCCATATTCAGAATCTGCATGCAAAACTGAGCCGAAATCCAAATTTTCATGAATTTTGATGCCCGGGAACCTATTTAAAAATCAGTTTGAAGTTTGTATGGGAGCGATTTGACGAATAACCCCTCGTCGCATTTTGTACTGGGCGGAGCTGTCAAGTAGTTGGCCAGCTGTCAAAAGGTGATTTCGAAAAATCTCTTCGAAAGCGATTTTATGTACCAAAATGAAGTTCTAAAAATCTGAAAAAAATCATGGTGGTTCAGAAAAAGGTGCTCTTTCGTATAAAATCAAAATATCAATATTTTTTTCTTAATTTAAAAACCCAATTGAAAATTAGAATGTTATTCCATAATAAAAGTGATGTAGCTAGGGATACTTGATCTAATTGGCAAGAGAACGTTCATAAAGGAGAAGGGAGGTTGAAAATGGATAATTTTATGTGTCGTAGTTTTTGGATAGGATAAGGATTGCATGACTCAAACAATAAAATATTGAACTCTATGCTTATCCAAATGTTTTTTGCACATTTCAAGTTCAGATTTACCCAACAAATACTGCACTCTTCTGCAGACCACCCTAAGTTTATATCTTGACATTTTTCCCTACTCTGCAGTAATAACAAGATTTAATATGTAATACTTTAACGCAAAACAGAATTTGCGCACGTTATTCATCCATGTGAAATGGTTCAGTGCTTATCTCAATGCAAACTAAGTGAAATATAATACTAACCTTGTTCAGTATCTCGTACAGACGACGACGCGCGTACAATGACTCACACTCAGCCAGATGATGGAGCCAGACGACAATAGCGACACCAACAAGTGCACACAAAATCTGTTGTTTGCGTCCAAAAATGTAACCAGCTGCAACGTAATCCTCGAACGAACGAACGATGATACACACAAAGCTTGAAGAATCCTATAAAGAAAGATTCGTTGCTATGCTTCTTCGCTTTCTTCTCACTACCACGAACTTTAAATTTGCTTGATTCCTTCACTTCTTCTACAGAATCACTTTGTTGATGAAGAACTTTAGTAGCTCACTTCTTGATAACTTCAAATTATAATCTTACGTTATCCAGTTGAGCACTACACACTAAAATTCAAAAATACAAATAACACTGTTTGACCTGAAACAAAACCGTAGCACAATGCACTATAGAAAACAATAGACAGGCGAGATAATTGTGTCTATATGCCAGACAAACACACCACCGACTTCAACCGAATGATGCCTTCCAAAACTGCTGCCGCAGCTTCCACTAGAATGCACTACTCCGTACTTTCACCTTTCCCTTCCAGATGAATTTATGTGTGAAGAACACCAGCACTAGATTGATACACAATCAAGAGAAACACCACCAGAAGCAACCAAGCACAACCGTACGTGACGAAGGTTCTTTATGGACTAGTAACTGTACCAATCCATACGCTTTACGCCTCACGCCTCAGCAAGCAGCGAAAGAACGACGCGCTCGGTCTCGGTTGGGCATTCGTTGCCAAAGCGTCGCGTCTCGACGCCTTTGCTCGCCCACCGGGAGTATCATCAGAGTATCATCAGAGCAGTGTTGCCACATTTTTATCTGTACCGAAGGCTCAAAAATCTTTTTTATCTGTACCAGACATTCGAAAAATCTGTACCCATAATCTGTACCAAATTTGTACCACATTTGATTTAAAATCGCTTAAAATACACAAAAAAGAGCATTACATTCAGGCTAAACTATGAAAAACACTTAATTTGAGTACACTGTTACCAATTTCTGAACTTTGAAAACAAAAATATCAGTATTAAAAATGATTTAAATTTGAGTTTTAATGATTTTTTTCTCAATTTCAAAAAATCTGTACCATTCTGTACCTTTTGCTGAAAATCTGTATTCTGTACCGTACAGAATCTGTACCAAAAAGTTGAAAAAAATCTGTACTTTTACAGAATAATCTGTACCTGTGGCAACACTGCATCAGAGTCTGATTGCCAGCCAGACGACGCTTTTATTTTGGTTTCTCTTTTTGTTTGTTGTAGAACACCCAGTTTCCTTGGTGATGATGCACGGGAATGGGAAATGGTAATATTATGTGTACACTGGCGTCGCGACGCCTGCAAACCTGGTTGGAAGGGAACATTCATGTCCAACACGACAATAATTGATTAATAATGATAATAATTAACAACAATTCTTATTTTACCAACAACATCTGACATATAAGCAGTTACACAAATGTTTTCTGTCCAAATATATTTAATTAACGCTAAACTAATCTTCTTCCAGTATGAAATATTTTAAGCGTGCGTCGCGACGCAATAAAATTCTGGTGAGAGCTGAGAGAAGTGAAAGAGAGCGCGACGTCGTTCAATGGAGAAACGCTAACGGTTGATTCTCAAGAAATAGGGTGGATTCAGAAATGTTTGCTAGCACACCAGGGGTGTAAGATCCTATAGGCAGGTAGTACGACGTTTACCGGGACAGTTGATGCCATGATGAAGGCGACCATTTGGGAATGTGAGAATTTCAGAGCGATCATCATTTTGAATTCTGTCTACAAAGTGCTATCCCAGATCATCTTCCGTCGTCTGTCACCTAAAACGAATGAGTACGAAGTTATCAAGGCGGCTTCATCGACGGCCGGTCGACATTTCTTCATCGGACCAGATCTTCACCGTACGGCAAATCCTCCAGAAATGCCGTGAATACCAGGTTCCAACGCATCACCTGTTCATCGACTTCAAAGCAGCATATGACAGTATCGACCGCACAAAACATGGAAAATCATGGACGAAAACGACTTTCCCAGGAAACTGACTAGGCTGTTTGAAGCAACGATGGACGATGTGCAAAACTGCGTAAGGGTTTCGGGTGAACTATCCAGTTCATTCGAATCCTGCCGTGGACAAAGGGGATGGCCTCTCTTTCTTACTCTTCAACATCGCACTGAAAGGTGTAATGCGACGAGTTGGACTCAACAGCCAATTTTCACAAAATCCGAGCAATTTGTGTGCTTTGTGGACGCCTGAACATTTGGAACGATGGCAGAACTGCCCCCCTGAAACGCCTAGCAACAAAGGTCGGACTGTTGGTGGATGCGTTCAAAACAGGCAGGCGGAACCGAACACGACCGGGTCCGTCTAGATACTAATGTGACAATAGACGGGGATAACTTCGAGGTGGTAGAGGAATTCGTCTACTTCGGATCCATACAACAATGCTAGTCGTGAAATACGAAGGCGCATCATCTGTGGAAGTCGTGCCTACTATGGGCTCCAGAAGAAACTGCGGTCAATAAAGATTCACCCACGTACCATGTGCCCATGTACAAGAGGCTGATAAGACCGGTGGTCCTCTACGGACACAAGACATACAGCAATGTTAACTGTGAAATACCAAGGCGCATCAGCAGTGGAAGTCGTGCCTACTATGGGCTCCAGAAGAAGCTGTGATCTAAAAAGATTCACACACGCACCATGTACAAGACGCTGATAAGACCGGTGATCCTCTACGGACACGAGACATGGACCATGCTTGAGGAGTACCTGCAAGCACTCGGAATTTTTAAGCGTCGCGTGCTAAGGACGATCTTCGACTGTATGCAGTAGAATGGTGTGTGGCAAAGAAGGATGCACCACGAGCTCGCTGTACTTTACGGCGAACCCAGCATCTAGAAGGTGACCAAAGCCGAAAGGATACGGTGGGCAGGGCATGTTGTAAGAATGCCTGATAACAATAGTGCAAAGTTGGTGTTTAATTTTAAAATAACTTTATATATTTCCAGTAGCTAATTCAGGAGTCTTTCAGAAGTTCCTTCTGGAATTCTTCCAGAAGTTTCTTCTTTGATACTTAAAGCGGTTCCATTCCATGAAGATATTCCTGAAGGCGTTTCGTAATAAACTCCTAGAGAATTTCCATTTAGAATACGGAGGAAGTTCCTGGAACGAGTTCCTGCAAGAACCCAAAAACCCAGAGGAAGTTCTTGTTAGGATGGAATACGCGGAGGAGCCAATAAGAAATGTCGGAAAAATCCTAGAGGAGTCTCACAAGGAATTCCTGACGGAATTTAAGAAAAAAAATCCTAAAAGAAACTCGAAATACATTCCTGAAGCAAGCCTCGAATACCTCCAGCCACCTCGGAAACATCTTTTAACCCGGGAGCGGTCGCGTTGTGTACTGAGTACACGCACCACGAAACAAGCACATATATGGTATATAACGTGTGCGTGGTGTCACTGAGGAAAGCCGAAAACGCGACTGCTCGAGGGTTAAAGGCATAATCTCAGATGAAATGTATGGTCCTAGTATTAGCTTCTGGTGTAATCGCAAAAAAGTCTTACAGGAATCGGGAGGAATATGTTAGGAACTCTTGAAGGTACTCCTGGTGGGATCCAAGAAAAAGCTAATGGAGGAAGCCCGAAAGAAGCTACAGAAGACATCCCGGAAAGATTTCCTGTTGAAATTCCAAAAATTCCTACCATTACTTGAGGAGTTTCGTCTTCTAGAATTATCATTCAAGATCAACCAGGTGTTGCTTCTAGGAAGCCTCCAACAGTTTCTTCTGGTACCATTTCTCATGGGTTTCTTTGAGGTTTCCTCCAGGATTTTCTTCTGAAATTCCTTTCTAGATGCCCCCGGAAACTCCTTCCGGGAATCTTCCAGGATTTTCATCCAAAATATTTGCAGGAATTCTTTCTGTGATTCCTCCTGGAAACTATTTGTGTATTGCTCCAAGAAAGTCTTGGAGAACTTACACAAATAGTGACACGAGGTCCATCCCTGCTTCCTCCAGGAACTATATCAACTACTTTCGGGATTTCTCTAAAAACTCCTCCCAGGAGTTTTTCAGATCCCTACGGATTTTTCGAGAATTCCTTAGAATTTTGGAACATTCTCAGATGTTTGTAATGGAAATTATCCAGGTGCTTATTGTGGAACTTCCTCACTTCTCCATGGAATTTCTCCAGGCGTTCCGAATGAAAATTTTTGTGAGTTTCTTTTTTACTTTCTCAGTGAAATTTTCTGGTTTTTCTTCAACAGTCGTGACAAATGCTCTATTCTAGAAATCCTAGATAAAAGCTTCTCAAGACATTCCAAAGGGAACTGGAGGAGTCTCAGAAGAAGTTTTTAATCCCATGTATCATAGAACTTCTCAAGTTTTCTTGAAAACAAAAATCCTGAAGGAATCCTACACAGGTCTTCTTAAGTAAACCTGAATAAACTCCTGAAAAAAACTTTAGTTATCCTGGAATCACAATAAAAACTTTTTGAACACGCGGTCAAAGCAGGTACCCCATTGCGAGCATTATCTGTAATCGGCGTCGGTCGCCACCTCTTCGCAATTGATGTCAGCGAAAATCAAAATGACATTCTCAAAACACCGCAGCTCAACACAGTTGAAAACAGGCACCATACAGTGCTAACGTGAAACTGGGTGCGCGAAAATGAACTGTGAAATCCACGGTAATTCATAGCATATTTTTGGTCTACCCCATCATTCTGTAAGGTTGGAATATGAAATTAATGATAAAAGGTGCCTGAGATACTGAAATATCTAATAGGCAAAATAAACCAGTTATCAACAGATCAAGAAAAAGGCATATAAAGCCAAAGAATAAGTACACTGTGGTGCATAATTGATCGGACAAACGCCGATTTTCATACAAAATGGCCAAGTTTGGGATGCTGTAACTATGGTTTGCTTTGGTGGAATGAGCTCAATTTTTGCCACGGAACTACGAATATGCTGAATTTTGTGTATACAAAGTATAACATGTTTTCGTTCACAGGTCTGGGCGTGGCAAGTTGTTGAAAATATTGCAAAAGTGATCGGACAGCGGCACGCGTGTAAATCAAAGGGGTACCGCTGTCCGATCACTTTTGCAATATTTTCAACGCCTTGCCACGCCCAGACCTGTGAACGAAAACATGTTATACTTTGTATACACAAAATTCAGCATATTCGTAGTTCCGTGGCAAAAATTGAGCTCATTCCACCAAAGCAAACCATAGTTACATCATCCCAAACTTGGCCATTTTGTATGAAAATCGGCGTTTGTCCGATCAATTATGCACCACAGTGTATACTTTGAAATAAAATTACACAAAATAATAAAAAAAGAAAAATAATATACAAATAAAACAATAAAGATGAATAGAAAGAAGTAATTAAAAATAACTGTAACAAATTAAGTACAACAAAAGAGGAAAACGAAATTAAGTATAATCAGAATTGTAAGATGTTTCAACCAGTGAGCGGCATAGCATATACATTATCAACGTATTTCAAAATAAAGTTTTTGCTTCTAATTTTATTGGACTTCCTCCGACACAGCCGCTGTACAGTCATATCTCGATGCTATCGAGAGTCGCCGGTGAAGCACCGCGAGCTCCTGCTTCGCTATTTCGCTCTCGCAGTCCAGTTGTATTCTGCCGCTTCGTCGAAGAGGACGTAAAACGTGATATTCGCGGGAAAACCCATTCGTTCTTCAAGTTACATATTTGTTCACCTGTGGAGGAGTGTTATCGGGCGGTGGGTGACGTTACATTCACATTTTTTTTTTTATCGGGAAAAAGGTAAATGTAGACCGCGAAAGTGTGGTGTGGTGTTCATTATACTGTGTAAGAACGATGTTTGTGCCATCCGCACACACGTTGCTCATTATATGTGGGGTATCGGTTTTCAGAGATGATTAGAACCATTGTGTGCATTTCCCGTATCGTCGTCAATAATTTACACGTACCTGTGAAGTTCTTTCCTGCTCGAGTGTAGGTTTTGCAGTCGCAAATAAGATGGATTAGTGGAAGATAAGGAAAAAACACACTTTTTATCGACTCAAAGTCATTTATTCAAGAATAAAGTCAAAATCGTTACGAGAACAATTACCTCCACAGAACCACACTTTGCAACGCAACTCAAGCATAGGTCAAGGTCGTTTGGGATATTGGATCAATCTTCTCCGTATGGTGTCTGCTCGGTGCAAGCAATAAGAAGCAAATAAGATAGCACAGCATATCGTTCAACTGGCCCAACGCATGGTATCAGAATCGAAACTTGAGCACTAGGTTTAACCAGCCTGCAGATCGTGAACCGGTTAGTGTCCAAAAGTGTTCGGTATACCAACATACGGGTGAAGGTGAATGCAGGTGGAGCATAAAAAATTGACACCGTCGATTCGTTGGTGCTAAAACTGGAATTCTGTATGCAATACTAAAGGGTAAATTGAAAGTCTGTCTACGACTGCGTTGACATTGAGCGGAACGCGATCAAGAAAGTACATAGTTTTAAAGTGCCACGAAGTTAAAGCTTTTACTGCGTAGGCAGGCAGTTGAAACTGATAGCGAACTGATAAGCAGTTCGTTGGTTTTAATGCTAAGGTTTACTCAGCGTCAGAAAAATCATTTCAAATCTCTTTCTCTGACCGTTTGCTCGTCATCACAATGAATGCTTATCGTATCAATCATTAGTGAGGGAATAAACAAACAGATTTGCAAAATTGGACAATCGGAAGGGATCCGGTAGGATAGAAACGTTTTTCAGTGTACTTTCACGAGTGGAACGAGAATCTATGATCTGTTATTTTTTGGTAACAGCCCGAGTAGCACACATGTTGTACATGAGCTTGCATGACACGTAAGATTGCTCGAACCCCTCTCCCTCCATAAAGTCTTACGTAATTAATGGGCTTTATGGACAACCTAAACCATGCTTTGCTGAAGATCAGAAATAAGCAAATGATTTCCGTACTAACAGTGGCAATTTCTGTTTTTGATTACAATTAGGTATACATATTTAATAGCCCTGCAAATAAATTTGAAAAAGTTTTTTTTCTATCTCGGGAAGTTTTGAGTTGCCGAAGTTAGTCCTTTAAATCTACCTCAGTAATTGTGGTATGTAGTTGTTTTCGCGTTAACAATTTTGGAATGAAACTTTTATGTAATTGTGAGGCCTTTCTGGAAAGTCCAAACTGTCGTGGACTTTAGTCCTTGACATCTGCAGCCGTTGTAGCTGTTCGTCCTAAAATCTGTAGTACAATAGACGTTCGCTCGGTGCAAACGCTTCAACTGCAATGCTTTTTAACTGCAAGCCCGCTAAGTGCAACAGTTTTGCAGTTATCGCACCGCTATCCGTCAAAATGAAATGTCAACAGCGATGTGATGTTTTTCGCATGCACTTTCGTTGCAATGCGATGTTTTCCTAATGCACATTGGTCGCATTCTGCAGCAACTGACAGTTCTTTGACGTCTGTCAGTTGTTGCAGTTAACGAATTTCATTCCATTCGGTAAGTGAAACGTAAACATGTTGCAGTTATCGATCGAACGCCTACTGAATTGGGTAAATCTCTCGGGCTAAACCTACCCGAATGATTTATCCATTAGGCTATCAGGAGAGCTTCTATGGGTTATTAACGGTGCATAAAAAGTGGGTACACACATTCACCTTCATTGAGTATATGTTGTTGTTTCTAGCTTTACTACTAAGGATCGATTTTTGGTATTCTAAATGCTAATGTGCTCATTAGGGTGGCCCACACTTATATGACAAACAAAAATTTCGAAAAATGCCAAGTCTTACCTCCTAAATTAGTTGTTTTAGACTCTCAGAATCTACGTTCAAAATTTTAGCAAAATCGATTAAGCCTAAGGGGGCGCTCAAAACGCTTGACCAAATGTATGCAGAAATTTTAAGTTTTCGTATTTTACCGCTAGGTGGCGCTGTAAGCGTTCAATAATCAAACACTTTGGCATTAAAGTGACTATATGATAAAGAACTTTATCGAAGACCGCGAAGTGATCCGACGGCTATTGAAAAAGTTATACCCTAGGCAAAGTGAGGCAAAGTACTGAAATTTCGTTATTGATATTATTCCTTTAGATGTAATGGTTAACAACAATAATGCGTCGCCTCACTTTACCTAGGGTATAATTTGTTTCACACCTACAATAATACCAAAGGGTTTGATTATTGAACGCTTACAGCGCCACCTAGCGGCAAAATTCGAAAACTTAAAATTTCTGCATACATTTGACAAGTTTTCCCATACAAAATTCAAGCGTTTTGAGCGTCCCCTTAAGCTTAATCGATTTTGCTCAAATTTTAAACGTCGATTCTGGAAGTCCAAAACAACTGATTTAGGAGGTAAGACTTTTAATTTTTCGAAATTTTTGTTTTTTTTTTTTATAAGTGTGGGCTACCTTAGTGCTCATCAGAAATGTATCCTTTATTCTAGTTTTTCTAGTTGGCATTGCAACTGGTAATGTTTGTATCAAATGTTTTATTTAATCATAGACAGTTTTTCCAAGATTTACTGTTATAGAGTACAGTGACATCAGCAGGGTTAGTCAACTCTGAGGAGAACTCTTTGATAAGTATATTTTACACGCGACACAAGTGGTTTACATCGATCACATTTATCTTGTTGTTTTCACTCCTACTACGATGCGCACCCATTTGTTTGATCAAGCTGAAGAGAAAGGGATTTATCACTTCTTCTTCTTTTTCTTCTGTTTGACTCTACGTTCGGAATAACTCTTCAACTTAGTGTTCTTTTGAGCCAGAGTGTAATGATTAATCATGACTAATGATTTAAAAAGTGATAGTCTTCACAAACGAAACGTTTCCAAGTGTTCCAGGACCAAGCCTTGTTCCGAACCTGGTTAGAATCGGTCCAAGTGCATTGAAAGCTCTTTCTACAGACACTTGCGTACTCGAAATCTGCAATATCTTCAATGGCAGTATAACCAGCTATTTTTTTGTTTTGTTTTTATTTATGTGTATTTCAACATAACGCTAATTCTACACTTACCAGATCTGTCTTTTTAGGCATAGCCAATGAAATTATGTCTGTATCAAGTGGCAGAGATAATTTAAGCCATAGCCTGTGAATTCGTTTCTCCATATCAATGATATCGCTTGTTCTTGCCTGACGGTTCACCGACAGCAACTGTTCAACCCTCGTCAATTTCCGCAGGCTAGTAGCAGAAGAAGTCGAAGGCACGGATTCGTCAGCGTTTGTGGTTGATTGTGCCTCACTACTACGAATCATCTTCATGTTTTCCCAAGTGAGAATGTGCTTCTAAGATAGATAACTGTACAAATATTATAAAATACGTACGAATTATGGCAAATTTATTCACTTACAATTGCTTTTTCTTAAGTAAAAAGAAAATCGCGTTAAGTACTGTTCCTTTGAATTCCACTAAGAATTTGCATCCTTTGACCCAGGTTAATCATCATCATGCTTTTTCTTGTTGATTAGGATTCAACACTGGGGGATGTTTAAGATCCGGGGTAAGTAATGACGTTATTAGGTCCTTTTGCTGTCGTAGGGAATCAACCAACGAACATCTCCACCGAAAAATGGCAGTTTTTTAGGATTTATCCAAACGAGGTTAATTTCGGTACGGCTGTGTTCGAAGAGTTTTGATTATATCCTCGCGTTGGCCAGAAAGATTGTCACGGACTTCTTTTTGAAAACGTCGTAAACCGTGACCTGTACTGCCCATAACCGCATAACAGTAACATTCGACAAAAGTAGGCATTGGAGAAAATGGAACCCAAAGTTGCAACTTTGAATAGTATAGGAATGAATCGAAAATTTAAAAAAATCTCATAAATTTGTCATCAGTCGTATAGCAATCAAAATTTCTACAGCAGTTCCTGTATGCTGGGGGAATTGTTAAAAAATAAATCGAACCTCAGTATGATTGATGTCACGCTTTAAAGCCAATCTATTTTCCTAGTGTGACTGTTATGCGGTCACATTGCTCAATGAGACAAAATTACTTGATATTTTTTTCATAAATCCTAGAACAAACTTAATTTTTTTATTCAGGTGGTCGAAAGCACTTGCGATTTGATGATGATCCCCGATATTAACCCTCGTCGTGCATTGGGGTCATTATGACCCCTAAACGTGCACTAGGTCAGCGAGGTGAGCGCAAGCTAATGCACGAAGAAGGTTAACTCAATACCAGCAAAATATGCAAATGTTACAAATATGCAGTTATGGGCAGTGTACATCATGGGCAGCACATCTCACTCCCAGGGTGGCCAGTGAATTTCAGATTTTGATTTCCCGGTTTTCTCCCGGTTTTTTCCCGAAATTTTCAATTTTTTCCCGGTTTTACTTGTTTGTTTACTTGTGTTGAATAAAATAATCCCTATCGGTTTAGGAGCTGTTCCAGGATAAATTTCAGAACTAACATATGTTTGAATTTTCAATTAAACTCCTGGGTGAACTTCAAGAGATTCTTTTGGGTAAAACTCAGAAATAATCTCTTAAGAATTTTAATTCCCGATGACATTTTTTTGCAATGCCAATGAAACATAGGTTTCTGTAAAAACTGTACATGTACATTTTTGCAACTGTAAAGTACTTTCACATTTCTTCTCATTTTTAGTTTGAACGTCAAAACATCATTTCCACTAGAATTGATACAGTATGCCTGATACTTGTGTTAAAATTTTGAAGATGTTTCATATCAACTTAATTTAAACAACATGTTCAGATTCAGCCATTTTTGGCACACAGGCTTCTTTGAAAAATATTCAAACTTCTGATGGAAAGCAATTATATTACAGAAATTCTTGCATGAATCGCCCAAGAAACCGTTTTTCTTCGCAGTACGCAGTTGCGAAGGAATGACAATTCAAATGGCTGTCACTGTGGAATTTTTATTCCAGGAATTGGTCTAAAACTTTCTTGAGCGATTGCTTTTGAACACGAAACTGGCCTTATTGCTGAATTCATTTGAGCAATCGTTAATTCCTTTTAACAATTTTACATTTTTTTCAGAAAGCCTATAGGCTTTATTGTTTTGTGTTCGTCTCTCATGTTCCATATAATAACATTATTTGTTTTAGTAACACTTGCCAAAAAAACTGCTTAGAATTGCGTTTGGCCAAGTAAAAATACTGATTCTAGGTTTCAGCTTAGTTGTACATAACTGTTGTTAAAATTTAGCCAACGACAACGTCCTATTTACTCCATTTAGTCTATCTTTCATCAATTCCTTGTTGCTGTTGTTAAAATACATTTCCCACAATTTCAATTTGATGTAGGCAAGTGAAAAGAAACATGTGAGTGCCCTTTTTAGTTTTTGTAGCATTATTGTATTTTGGTGACATCGATACAAGACTAATTCAGAGGAAGATTGCCCTTTACTAAAGTTTACTGAAACTCTTTACATGATTACGCAAGAATTATAAATTACTAGCTGTCCCGGCAAACTTTGTCTTGCCGTCTTGTGGTGGTTTGACAACTGTTGAGCTCAAAATAGCACCGCACTCTAGATTGGTTTCATTTCGATGGTGTTTATTTCCTTCCCAGCTCATGAAAAATCAGTACTTTGTCAATTATCTTACTTTTCTGGTTGATTTTCGTAACTTTTTGTACATATAAACACAGCCACCATGAATACGAATCGAACCGTGCAAGAGTCATGCCGATCGGTTCATCCGTTCGTGAGTTTTGTTGCCTCAAAGGAACTTCAAACTCATTTTTATATATATAGATAGATTGTTTCTTCTTGATTTGCTGAAAACTAAACAGTTATAACTTTTAAATTGACTTAACAGATCGACTTCAGCAACCGATATTATGATTTTAAAATTCTCGACATCTAAATATAACGCAAGTCGTATTTTCAATAAAATATATCGAAATATTGCAACTTCTGTTAAACCAGCAACAAGCTTGGCCTTACAGATTATTTTCATGGATGATAAAAAAGTGATTAATAATTAGAAATAATAGAGCAATGGAATTATTCCTGGAAATGCAAAATTTTCCCGGTGGCAATCTGAATTCCCGAATATTTCCCGGTTTTTTCCCGGTGATTCCGAATTCCCGGCTTTTTCCCGGTTCTCCCGGTTTTCCCGGTTCGCTGGCCACCCTGCACTCCCGTAAGTTGTGCGCTATTGAGGTTTTCCAAGTCATCAATTTTATCGTTGTATTCAACTTTATCGGCTAAGAAACTGCAAAGATTCTATGTCATCGTCGACCCTAAAATGTTTTGAATGAAGATATGCATGTAGAATTTGATAACCCTGATATTGAACATAAATTATGCAGTACTTACCGATCCCAAAAGTCTGCCTATATGTCGTATTCGTAGTCAACATCACCAGAGAAGTTCATATAATCAAAGTAAGTTTCTTTATCGCTCGTCGTGCTAGGATCGTCCAGCTCAGCCATTAGCAATAAGTGGTTGTTTTTCAATAATTTAGTTGTCTTATTCATGTTACTTCCGGTATCAGTTGTGACTGTGTATATCTGAGTGACGTCTACATTGAATTTCTTAAGCAGTTGCAAAACTTCAGCTCACATACTTTCGGCAGTGTTTTGCTCGAATCTTTCAATCATACTAAGCGTATACACGCTAATCTTGCCGTTATCGATTAATTGGGTGTTTTTTCCGCGAACAGATCTTCGTTTTAGAGAGGCAACCCAGTAAACCACACATCGTATTAAAAAGTGTATTCAAAATCGCATTTCTAGCCGCCAGAATTCAAAATCATAAAAACCGCTGAACCTTGTGACATGAATGATAAATCCAATTGTATATAAATCATCGTTGTGATTTGTTTACGAGTAACGTTGTTGGGTAAGGATCAAATCGTAAATAGAGCTAATTGAAATCGTTGCTGTTTGTACCCGCTGACATGTCATATATCATGTCAGTGAAGTTTGGTTGGGAATCGCAACGACTTGATAAAAATTATAACTAAGCATCGGCAAATTCATGGTCACAGATATGATGTCAATTCCATTCCATCATATTTTATCACATCAGCTCTCCCCGGTAAGCGATCAACGCACAGTGGTCACTATGATTCTGAGATTGTTATGTGCTTAATCCAATTCTTTGCTCAGATCCTTGCTTGTTCTTCTCACAATTTTCAACATGATATTCAGAGTAAGTCGTCCTGCACGAAGATTGGCACCGCGACGAGATTATTGGGTGTAATAATCATCTCACTGACTTTGCTCGCCACCGCCACCAACCGTCACTTGCTAATTTTGTTTTGGTATCCTTGGGATGTTCTTCGTTACCGAATGAGGACGCAAAATAATTTCTCCATGGGCATTAAACATTTTCCGCGACGACGACGGACGGCGGCGACGACGGACGGCGGCGACGACGAACGGCGACGACGACGACAACGCAAAGGCGCTACCGTACACTCGACGTGGGACTTCTGTTGTAAACAAAACATGCCGTAATGAACGCAATTCAAAATCGCAACGAGTTGTATATTTTGACAGCTCATATTTTGGTATATCATACATATATCAGTATGGCAACGTAACGAAAGGAATCGCAATGACTTAGGAAAAATTACAACCCAGCTCTCATATCAACGTTCATATAGGAAGCAAAGGCAAAGGCAACTTTCTCGTGTAGGTTAGAAAGCTTAAGTTTATATTGGTCAAAATGTAAATTATATTCACGAGTGATCGATTAGTACAGTGGTATGAGTCTAGACTCACAATCACGAAGTTCCGTGTTCGCGACTAGGTGTTTACATTTTTTTTCGTTCATATTTTGGACGTCGTATTTCCACAGAGAACAGACATCCAAGTCCAGTTTCGAAACTGTGTAAGGAATTTAACGGCCATTTGAAATCGGCAACACAAGTGGCAATAGCGTGGCGCTGCAATCGGTTAATTTCCCATACTAATTTAATTCACCACTTGAAATGTTTCAATTCACCACTGACTGTGGCAATATGGTGTTTGGTGGCGTTAGTGTTGTCATCGTGTATTGGTTTGCAACCTCACTCAAGTAAA
>NC_085137.1:113127766-113152766 GCF_035046485.1 Aedes albopictus
TCAAGCAACTCTCTCCCAGTTAACGGATACCACTACAGCAACTCCATCGACCTCGGTGAGCAAAGAGGTTTAGCACCATCGATCGGGTCGACTGGAGATCAGTACATTTTCGATCCTCCAACGGGCAGCATGATCGCACAACCGCGCGGCAGTTTTCGGGCCTTTTACACCCAATCATTTTAATATGTTTGTGTTGATGTCGACTAGCTTTTAAGAGTAATTAGATTAAGCGAATAAATAAAATTAAGTGCATGAAGTGATCAAGTTCTAAATAAATCGTACGTTAAATTGTGAACAGTATGTGAACATTTGTGTTAAGTGTATGGAAGGAACTCCAGATGTTTACACCGCTGCCGCCTGAAACAGAATTGGAAAGCAAACACCACTCTGCTACAGAATGGTTTACGAACACCCCAAACATGGTCCTTCGAACCGGATGGGTGTCGAGTGAAGTCCACCCAAGCCAGTAGAACCGCCACAGCCACTACGTGCCGTCCCAAACTACGAGCCATCGCGGAGGAATTGCATGGTGGGAATCGCCATCGATGTTTAGTTGCCCCGCGCGCAACTGTTGTATAGAAACCATACAAGGCATTCACAATGCCTCACTAAGGTGAGTGCGGTTTCAATTGCATGCTATCGTTTGAATGGTTCTACCAGATTGTTCTTTTTTGTGCATATTGTTCTGGACGAGTATTGCTGCCATCACGATTAACGAGCCAAAACCATCGATCAGTGTAGCCTAGGCCGGTCGATGTCCTGCTGCCACGTCCGTAGGACAACGACAAACCTTGCGGATTGACGTAATTGCTTCTTCAATTTCCATCATCTCCGATTGCTGTGTACAACCCAAGAGAGGAGCCGATTAGGATTATTTTACAAGGCATTTAACTGCCTGTAATCAGGTAATTGCGGTTCCGATAAAATTATCCAACCTTGTGTGGTCTACGCGGTCTGTTGTTTTTAGACATCCATCGCTATGTCTGCGGCTGAGCGGAAGCTGCGCGGGTTAAAAAACCGCAAACGCAGTATCATCACATCAGTTGCTTCGATTCGGACCTTTGTCGCCAATTACGAAGCTGAGAGAGACAAATGCGAAGTAGCTGTGCGGCTGGAAAACCTGATGGAGCTGTGGAAGGAGTTCAACACAGTGCAGGCCGAGTTAGAAATGATAGAGGAGGACAACGAAGTGCTGGATGCTTATCTTAAGGAGCGCACGGAGTTCGAACGGGCTTACTACCGTGTAAAAGGTACGCTAGTTTTGTTAAACCAGTCTAATTCGCCTACCGTGGCTCGAAATAGTATTGGATCGTCGAATGACAATGCAGGTCAAACCCATATCAAGTTGCCGGACATTAAGCTTCCAGTATTCAGCGGGGAGTACGAAAGCTGGTTGAATTTTCATGATTTGTTTATTTCACTCGTACATTCTTCGACGAGCTTGTCCACCATTCAAAAATTTTATTATTTGAGATCCTCCTTGGCTGGTGAAGCGCTTAAGCTGATACAGACCATTCCGATCAGCCACGATCAGTATTCCGTTGCGTGGAATCTACTGATTAGTCATTACCAGAACCCTCGACGATTGAAAAGAACCTATGTTCAATCGTTATTCGAGTTTCCCGCTATGAAAAAGGAAACTGCATTGGAATTGCATACGTTGATCGACAAGTTTCAAACCAATGTGAAAATTCTCAAGCAATTGGGCGAGAACACGGAGCATTGGGACGTCTTGTTGATTTACCTGCTCAGTACCCGTTTGGACTCAACAACGAGGCGTGACTGGGAGGAATATGCGGAAACGAACAGCACGACGAAGTTCCAGCAGTTGATCGAGTTTCTACAGCGACGAGTCAACGTGCTAGAGACGGTGGCGAACAAGTCTTCAGAGTTACCAGCCATCATCAAGAAACCCTATCCGCCGCGGTCTGGAAATCATGGATCTGTACAGCAAGGATTTCGACGATGTCCGGTTTGCTCCAGCCAACACTTGCTGTATCAGTGCGGATCATTTGCGCAAATGACGGCCAACGAAAAGGAAGGGGTAGTTCGAAGAAACAAGCTCTGTCGGAATTGCCTGCGCTGGGGTCACATGGCGAAGACCTGTTCATCAGAAAGTAGTTGCCGTAATTGCAGAGGGCGACACCACACACAGTTGTGCTTCGAATCCAAATCCGAATCAGTTAACCAAGGGCCAAACAGTCAACCAGCTACAGTCCATCAACCGGTTTCATCGATTGATGCCACCCAGCCTAGCAGTTCTAGGGGACCGATATCATCGACACCTGTTGCACACACGGGTATAACGAGCTGCACTTCTTTAGACCGGTCCAGAACGAAGGTGTTATTGGCGACAGCAATTGTTATCATGATCGACGATTCTGGTTGCGAACATGCAGTTCGAGCTCTACTAGATTCAGGAAGTGAATGCTGTTTTGCGACGGAACGAGTGGCACAGATGATGAGGATTCGTCGAAGCAGAGTGAACCTTCCGATTGCAGGAATCGGGCAAGCATCTACTGAAGTTCGCTGGAAATTCCAAACCACTGTAAAGTCGAGGATTTCCAACTATTCCACCAACATCGAAGTGTTCGTTCTACCCAAAGTTACAGTGGATTTACCGTCGATATCGGTCGATGCATCGAATTGGACTCTACCAACGGGAATTCAACTAGCGGATCCCTCCTTCTATCAGTCCGGAGCTGTTGACCTGGTGCTGGGTGCTGAGGTTTTCTTTGACCTATTCAGTGTTGCTGGTCGTATTCCTTTAGGCGAGACTCTACCCTCGTTGATAAATTCAGTTTTTGGTTGGGTGATAAGCGGAAGGACTTCTGGTGGACAGTCAAGATCTACCATTATATGCAACGTCGCCACTACAGCCGATATTCATCGCAGTATGGAACGCTTTTGGACAATTGAGGATGATGCAGTAGTCGCTTATTCGCCGGCGGAAGCGTTTTGTGAAAAATTCTTTTGCGATACTACGGTCCGTAATGAAGATGGAAGGTACATGGTGCGAATTCCTTTCAAGGAGGACGCTTTGGAAACATTGGGAACCAATCGGCGAACAGCTCTCCGTCGATTTCAGCTGATTGAGGGTCGACTCCAGCGAGATCCGAATTTGGCGGCTGAATATCGGAAGTTCATGGACGAATACGAGAAACTGGGACACATGAAGCGCGTCAGTGAGACGGAAGCAGCGTCTGAACCTGCGTATTTTCTCCCGCATCACCCAGTCATTCGCGAAGACAGCAGCACCACCAAAGTTCGCGTCGTTTTCGACGCTTCATGCAAGAGCTCAACAGGAGTTTCCTTGAACGACGTCATGCTTGTGGGACCGGTCGTGCAAGAGGATCTACGGTCAATTACCATGCGAGCTCGTCTGCATCCAATCATGTTGATCTCTGATGTCGCGAAAATGTACCGACAAATCTCTCTCTTCCCCGAAGACTGTCGATTCCATTTGATTTTCTGGCGTAGTTCACCGTCCGAGCCCGTGCAGATTTATCAATTGCAGACCGTAACGTATGGAACTGCATCCGCTCCGTACCTCGCAACTCGAGTTCTACAACAGCTTGCTCATGAGGAAAGGGATAACTACCCGCTGGCAGCTAAGGCGACCTGCGAAGACTTTTACGTTGATGACTTCTTTTCCGGAGCAAATTCAGTCGCTAACGCAGTCAACCTGCGGAAGCAGATGGATGCAATGTTTAATAGTGCTGGAATGCAGCTGCGCAAATGGGCAAGCAACGTTCCAGAGGCGCTAGAGGGAGTTCCAAACGACAACCGTGCCATGCAATCATCAGTGGATTTTGATAAGGACCAGTCAATCAAAACGTTAGGTTTGCATTGGGAACCCAACTCAGACCAGCTAAAATACGTCGTACCGGAAGTCACCATTGATCCAGCTTCTCCAGTCACCAAACGGTCAGCGCTCTCTTGCATCGCAAAGTTGTTCGACCCACTTGGTTTAGTTGGGCCAGTAGTAGTTTGCGCAAAAATGTTCATGCAGACGTTGTGGGGCTTAAAGGACGAAAACGGAAACCAGTATGACTGGGACCAGGACTTGCCAGAGGAAATAAAGAAAAGGTGGATCGACTATTACACCGAACTTCCACAGCTGAACACTCTTCGAATCGAACGGTTCGTCGTGCTTCGTGATGCAACATCTTTAGAACTCCATTTTTTCTCCGATGCATCAATCGCTGCCTACGGATCGTGTGTCTACATACGGTCTTCAAACTCGTCAGGCGATGTGAAGGTTTCGCTTTTAACGTCTCGCTCAAAGGTCGCTCCACTGAAACAGCAGAGTATTCCGCGACTGGAACTCTGCGGCGCTCTGTTATCTGCCGAACTGTATGAAAAAGTATCTGCAGCCCTACGTTTCACCTCGAAGGCATACTTTTGGGTGGATTCGACCACCGTTTTGAGTTGGCTCAAGGCCACGCCGTCAACCTGGTCGACGTTCGTCGGGAATCGAGTCTCAAAGATTCAGCATAGAACACAAAACTGTGAATGGAATCATGTAGCGGGTCGTGAAAACCCCGCTGATATCATCTCAAGAGGACTTCCAGCAGCAGATTTAGTTCGATGTGAAAAATGGTGGCAAGGACCTCCGTGGTTGCAAAATCAAAAGGACTCCTGGAGAATTCCCGTTGACGACTCAACAGATCAGGAAGCAGTAAAAGAAGCGAAAAGGACGTCACATGCAGCTGCTCCTTCTTCACCAACTTTTGCTGAAGACTACGTAAACCGATTCTCCAGTTACCAGCAAATGCTTCGCATAACGGCCTATTGGCGACGCTATTTTGCCAATTTACGGCGGTCAAGATCGCAACGAGTTTCCTTTTCATCACTGACCACCACGGAACTTCGGGAAGCCGAACTAGCCTTAGTGCGGCTGATTCAAGATGATGCGTTTTCTGCAGAACTGAAAGCAGTGCAAGCACAGCGAATGGTTTCGTCAAACTCGCCGCTCCGATGGTTCAATCCGATAATCGATTCTCATGGAATCCTTCGCATCGGCGGGCGGATCAGTCGTTCCATGGAACCATATGATTCTCAGCACCAAATTCTGCTCCCAGGATCGCATCCGTTTTCTACGCTCCTCGTTCGTTGTCAACATGAACGACTATTGCACGCAGCAACACAGCTCCTTACGAATACTCTTCGACTACGTTTTTGGATTCTGGGAGGAAGAAATGTCACACGTCGTGTTGTGCATGGCTGCGTAAAATGCTATCGCGCAAAACCGAAATCCGTTGAGCAGTTCATGGCGGAACTTCCAGCGCAACGAGTCACTGCTTCTCGCCCGTTTTCGGTCGTGGGAATAGACTTCTGGGGACCAATCTACCTCAAGCCTCGTCACCGTAGAGATTCTCCTCCCAAGGCTTATGTCGCTGTATTTGTGTGCTTCAGCACAAAAGCCGTCCATCTGGAGCTCGTTACAGACTTGAGCACGGCCAAATTTATGCAAGCTTTTCGCCGCTTCGTTTCTCGCCGAGGACTGTGCTCTGAGATCTTCTCCGATAACGGAAAAAACTTCGTCGGTGCAGCTAACGAAATACGAAAATTATTACGCTCAGAGTCGTTCCGACATTCGTTTGCCAACGAATGTTCAAGCAACGGAATTCGCTGGCATTTCAATCCGCCGCGCGGGTCCCACTTTGGAGGATTGTGGGAAGCGGCTTTTCCTCTTCACACAGTCAGTCAATTCGTAATCATTGAATATGAAGCCGATCGAGAAACATCTTCATAATTACCTACGTTTATGGCTACGATGCCTTCCAAAAACACTCCACAATAATTAAATGGGAAAATATCTGTGTAAAGCATCGTTAAATGTAATCGAAACTTTAATATTTTTTCAGAAATTTAACAATTTTTAAGATGTTTACAAATCAAGCATAATTTTTCAAATCGACGTATCTAACTTTTTCACCGATCTGAGTAAATTCATGGTCAATGTTGACGACCATTTCACTAAAATAGTTTTTTATAAAAAGACTTTTCATAAGTTTTTTCGTGCTTAATATCACCAGGAATATAGCACGCACTAGGTAAGAAACAAAACCTATTCATTCCATATCATTTTCACAATGAATTTTGACAAAAATACACATACACCGGGTTGGCTCGAGATACGTCATGCCAGATACGTCGCTTTTGTATGGTGCCAGTTTGGTGTATCTGTTACTTTTGATTTTGACTAGATACGTCGTTTGGTTTTCTCATATATCAAAACGGTGTATCTATCAGTAAAGTTGTAAACATCAAAATAGTTACCCAAGTAACCACGATGCTGAAGCCTTATTGCATGCAGATATACGGTGTACTTAGAGCAATCATTACTTTACATGCAAACTTAAAGTTGATTTAAAGTGGAAATGGGCAATTATGCGACTGCTTCAAGATTATACCAGTATAATCCTAATTTGGTTCTATAATTGCCCACTTCCACTTTAAATCAACCTTAAGTTTGCATGTAAAGTAATGATTGCACTAAATACACCGTATATCTGCATTCAATAAGGCTTCAGCACTGTGGTTACTTGGGTAGATACGTCGTTTTGAAAAATATTCTTAGTTAAACAAATTAAGCAATAAATCATCAAACATTGATGTGGATTCTTTAATTTGCTTTATGAATCATGCATGCAGCAGTTAACCCGGATTTGTTTACATTCTCGAGTTACGTCGGATTGAAAAGTTATGCTTGAAATATTCATTGACTTTCATTCAGTTGACAAACGAGTACCGGTATCGAGCAGCTGACTAGACGAGTGCACCGATGAACATTGAGTTCACTGAGCCTGAAAATTTTTGACAGCGCAGCGGGGTCGACTCTCAACAACTTCTACTCAGAGATGCATCACCAAAATGCGAAGATAATTTTTTTCTTTAATTTCTTACATGAATTTTCATTTAAAGTGATGCACATGCATATAGTTAATGCACTAGCCAATATTTTTGCAACTTCACCGCGAAAACTAGATGCAATAATTTAAACAAATTTTCAGCTGGGTAGAAGTTGTTGAGAGTCGACCCCGCTGTGGTGTCAAAATTCGCTGCCCGAGTGAACTTTCGGCGGGCGGTGCACTCGTCTGAATATGCAGGCAAGTGAATGAAAAATGCCGCACGGTGAACTTCAGCTCGTCTGCTCGAAAATTTTGCGCCCTGGGTATATTAAGGACATATGGGAGAGAATCCATGTCATGGCAGCGAAAATGGCTGCCCCACATATACTAACGCATTTGATAATGTTCCACAAAAATTGGCAAAATAATTCCACTTACCTTTAATTTATCATTGCTACGTTGCTAACAGACCACTTAGAACACTTTCAATTTCTTATTTCAATATTCTTTCTGCCTGAAATAGGCCAACATTTTCCGAACCGTGCTATTTTTTTTACACCGTCCATGAAACCATCCGCCACTGTTTACGTTTTGGGTCCCCGGCAGCTACCAACAAATTTCATTATAAAGTTCTATTTCCACTTCACTGAATATCACCACTATGATTTACTTCCCATCTCTCAACTATTATCACGTCGCACTAGCAGGTATTTCACGGAAAATACCTTAAACTGGCGAAAACGGTGCTATTAAACCACGAACGAGCGCAAAATATCGCGTTTTTTATTTTTCTAATTTTCTATCAGCTGCGCTGGGTACGGCGCATCTGTGTTGTTTTGTTTATGCTGTGCAGTGATGTCAGCGTCGTCTGTTGAAGCGCATCCTCGGTCGAAGAAAAAATACCTCGTCTCTCAAATGTATTGTTGAAATTTCACGCGAATGAGCTAAAAATTTGAACAGAAATTATGTCGATGTTATGCCGTGGACTTTTGGAAAGCCGTAGTGTGGTGTTCAAATAAGTGTGTAAAGTTGGATGATTCTGAATCTGAACAAGTCACATTTTTTTGGAGAAGTGGGTAAATCCTCAGGACAGTCACGTCACGAATCCTATGAATTCTTGCGAATTGTAGGGTCTGGTAGAACCATCCCTGTAAGTTGGTGTCTTTCCCCTCAGCAGAATGACTGATAGCTTTTGACAGTAGTAGAGACAGAGGGAAGAGGTGAAGGAGATGGGCGAGAAGGGAGACGGGGGAAGGGGGAGAAAAAGGTAGAACGGTGCGGGAGTCGGTTCGCAAGTATTAGGACTCCACGGGTGATAATAAATATTGAGAGTTATCGGTAACCATAAATCAGTGTTCGTTATTACGGAAGTATTCCGAAGTGTCCCTCACAATTTGGCGACGAGGAAATCGAAAATGGTAAGCGTAAATTGCATTAATTGATTAAAATAAGTTGGGTTTTAAGAAGTTGATTCATTTCAAAATGGTGGAAGGTGCATAAACTGGTGCTGTTTATATGTAGTGGTGAGCTGAGCACAGATGGAAATTCTTGGATACCTTTGCGAAATTCCAATAAGAATTTCAAGTGATGTTTACATTGAAACCGAACGTGTTGTTTGGCTTGGTTATGGATTACGGTGGAAGGAAAACATGATCAACCAATCTGTTTGATGTGAGGGGATAAAATGACGATAAAGTGGGTGTACTTCTGTAATCTGCTACAAGTGGTATTCCGGTTACAACAGCACGGGTAAAAATGTACCTCTGGCTGTTGCTAGAGGAGGTGATCAACATATTGATCACGGGAGCGGAGGATGTGTTGAATGAAAAAAAAAAATACGACATGGAAATATGTGTACCTATATGTTGTGCTATTATAGGCGGTGTTCCGATGAAGTGGTACACGGGTATGAGGGTGATGAAAGTGCTCCTAGCTGTTGCTAGGGGAGGTGATCCTAATGTTGATCACGGGAGTAAAATGTATGTACCTATAGTTTTTACTATAGGAGGTAGTCAAACGCGTTGACTACGGGTAGATTGTGTATGTCCCTGTAGTAGTTGCTACAGGAGGTGGTTGAATATACCAACCACGGGTGATGAGTTTTCTTGTGTTCCGGTGTGCTGCAGTAACACAGTGGCATAGAATGATTATTGGTACGAGATAAATAAAAATATTATAAATAAACAAACTGAACTTTTGGTTTTATTTTGCTTACACTGTACACAGTATAAAATATTTATCTATTTGGGGAACAAAACTTGAAAATAAATGTTGGTTGCAGTAACTGATTGGGGCTCGTTCAAATGGATTTGTTACAGGTAGATGACAGTCGACCTGTACAACAGTTTCGATGTGACGACATCGAAAAACATCGGTTGTTCAATGAGTGGAGGACCTGGAAAGGCGCACTAGAGTGTTATTTTGAAGCATACGATATTGTTGATCAGAGGAAAAAGAGGGCAAAGCTTCTGCATTTGGGTGGCCCACAACTTCAGCGAGTCTTCCAGAATCTTCCCAACCGTGAATGTTTTCCATTGGTGTCATTGGAGAAGCAGTGGTACGATGTGGCCATTAACGCGCTCGATGATTTTTTCCAGCCATGTCGGCAGGACTGTCTAGAGAGACATAAGCTGAAGCAAATGAGACAAAAGGATGGGGAACGATTTGCTGATTTTATGCTGAGATTACGTCAGCAGGCTTCGGACTGCGGGTTCGACAAATATTCTAACGAAGTCAAAGATATTTTGACAGAAATATTCTTGACAGATGCAGTAATCGAAGGATGTACCTCCACGGAGCTACGTCGCCGAATTCTACAACAGGATCGTTCACTTCATGAGATTGAAGCACTCGGCGTGGCGTTGGAAAGCATAGAAGTTCAAGTAAGGGACCTGAACGGAAACCTGAGAGAGGCCGCTGGTGGACAACAAGCTTACAAAATCAGCGCACATGGCAAAGATCGCAGTCGGGGGCAAGTTTCACGTCGCGATCCAAGGAAATTTAGCGATCAACGAGATAACCTGTCTAGTTACAAGACATACCGCTGTTACAATTGCGGCCGCCGCGATCACATCTCTACAGACAGGAGGTGTCCGGCTCGAAACATCGTTTGCCACGGATGTAAGTTGACCGGTCATTTTGAATCATGTTGTCGCCTGAGAAACTCAAAGAAGAAGTCTGTAGTAACGCCAGTAGGCGGCAAAGATCGCATCCGTGCAGTAGAAGACGAAGCGGCATCTTCCTCGATCGAACCCCAAGCCGGACTGCAGCATGGAAAAACGTATTATGCGTTTTATTCTGGGAATGACACAAACGTTCTTGCTTGCGAAGTTGGCGGTGTCGTACTAGAGCTACTCGTCGATTCCGGTTCCGATGCCAATTTAATTCCAGATACAGTTTGGGACAGATTGAAGCAAGCTAATGTTATCGTACGTCAATGCACTAAGGGTAGCTCTCGTATCCTAAAGGGCTATGCAAGCGACTCACCCTTGCCGATTTTGGGAACGTTCATTGCTGATGTCAAAGTTGGAAAATGTACAGTTGCTGCGGAATTCTATGTCGTAAAGGGCGGCCAACGATCCTTACTCGGAGACAAGACTTCAAAGGAATTGGGTATCCTGAAAGTCGGTCTAGATGTATGTTCAGTCACGAGTGAAACCAAGCCGTTCTCCAAGATTAAGGATGTCCAAGTCCAGATCCACATGGATCCACATGCAAAGCCGGTGTTCCAGCCAATTCGGCGGATTCCGATCCCGTTAGAAGACGCAGTCAATCGGAAGTTAGAGCAGTTGCTTATGAAGGACATTATCGAAGTAAAGGAAGGGCCGGCTTCCTGGGTGTCGCCACTCGTAGTCGTCGGGAAGAGCAATGGAGAACCAAGGATCTGTCTCGATCTACGTCGTGTCAACGAAGCGGTTCTTCGCGAAAGACACCCAATGCCTGTCGTGGATGAGTATCTGGCCAGGCTGGGCAAAGGAACCTACTGGAGCAAACTGGACGTGAAGGACGCCTTTCTACAGGTCGAACTGGCGCCAGAGTCACGCGATGTCACGGTTTTTATTACGAACAAGGGACTGTTTCGTTTTAAGAGACTTCCCTTTGGTCTCGTTACTGCGCCCGAGTTGTACCAGAAGGTAATGGACCAAATACTGGCTGGTTGCGAGGGAACATCATGGTACCTGGACGATGTGATCGTCGAAGGTAGCACACGTGAGGAGCACGACAAACGGCTGGAAAAGGTATGTTAACTATATGACTCTGATTGTTTTTTTTTTACTTGAGAAGTGAATTATTGCATTTTTATTATATAAATTCTTTTGACCATTTCATAATAATAAAGACTATTGTTTTGTTATATCATATTGTCAGGTGCTGAAACGGTTCGAAGAACGCCAAGTAGAACTGAACTGGGAAAAATGCGTATTTGGGGTTACTAAAATCGAGTTTTTGGGTCATCAAATCTCTCCTGATGGAATTATTCCGGCAGACGACAAGGTCATCGCAATTCAGGCATTTCGCAAGCCAGAAAATGAAGCTGAAGTTCGAAGTTTCTTGGGATTAGCTAACTATCTCAACAAATTTATACCAAATTTGGCTACACTAGATGAACCACTTCGGAGGTTAACGAAGAAAGATTCCAAGTTTGAGTGGAACGTTCAACATCAGCAATCATTCGACAGTATTAAGGCTGCGATGACCGATGTTTTAAGACTTGGGTTTTTCAATAAGGATCATCGAACTACAGTCATGTCTGACGCAAGTCCTACAGGATTGGGAGGGATATTGATTCAAACTGACCCATCAGGTAATAGTCGAGTTGTTACCTGTGCATCTAAATCCCTTACTGAGACCGAGAGACGTTACTGCCAAACGGAGAAGGAGACCTTGGCCATCGTTTGGAGCGTCGAACGATTTCAGGTATATTTGTATGGCCGGCAGTTTGATATCTTAACAGACTGTAAGGCTTTGGTGTACTTATTCACTGAACGGTCACGTCCCTGCGCAAGAATAGAACGGTGGGTTCTTCGGCTCCAAGCATTCGACTACCAAGTATGTCATATCCCAGGTGAACGAAATTTGGCCGACGTTCTTTCTCGTTTGAATACTATCGCGCCAGTGCCATTCGATCCGAGAGAGGAATTGTTCGTAAAACAAGTTGTCTTGGCATCGGCGACGTCGGTTGCTCTACGTTGGGAAGAAATCGTTGCGGCATCATTAGAGGACCCAGAGATTCAAGAAATACTAGGTATCATCGATAAAGGGAATATTGAAGAATTACCACTTTCTTTCCGGGTGATAGCAAGTGAACTCTGTCGATTTGGAGATGTTCTACTACGGACCGACCGAATTGTTATTCCTGATTCGTTACGTCAGAGGGTAATAAGGATCGCCCATGAAGGACATCTAGGAATGCGAACAATGAAGTCTCATTTACGAGGTGCTGTGTGGTGGCCAAAGATGGATACGGCGATAGAAGCTTTTGTGAAGAAGTGTCGAGGATGTCTCTTGGTTTCAACTCCAGATCCTCCCCAACCTATGGTAAGGAAGGAGATGCCATATGGTCCGTGGGAAGATATAGCGATAGATTTTCTTGGGCCTCTTCCGAACGGTGAAACTTTACTCGTTGTCGTAGATTACTATAGCAGGTATGTCGAGGTTTGCGAAATGCATAAAATCACCGCAAAACTCACAATCGATGAACTAGGGAAGATCTTCTGTCGCTATGGTGTGCCGATCACCATCCGAGCTGATAACGGTCCACAGTTCAGCGCTGGTTGCGAGGAGTTCAAAAACTTTTGCGATGAGTTTGGTATCCGGGTAGTTAACACTATTCCCTATTGGCCTCAACAAAATGGGGAGGTTGAAAGGCAAAACCGTTCTATCCTCAAACGATTAAGAATTGCGCAGGAACTAGGACAAGACTGGAGGCATGTATTGTGTCAATATATTATGTCTTACCACGCAACACCTCATCCTACTACAGGAAGATCACCAGCGGAATTAATGTTTGGTCGCAGAATGCGCACAAAGCTTCCTCAACTCCCTCACAGCGTTCATATGGATGAAGACGTTCGAGATCACGATAAACTGCAAAAGGAAAAGGGAAGAATGGCAGCTGATTCGAAGCGCCGGGCGCGTTGTAGCACGATTGAAGTTGGGGACCGAGTTTTAGTAAAGCGGATGCGTAAAGAGAACAAGCTGAGTTCAACATTTGCACCAGAAGAATACATCGTTGTTCGGAGAAGCGGAGCTGATACAACAGTGCGTTCGGCTCAAGACGGGAAAGAGTACAGGCGGAATATAGCGGACCTTAAACGGATTGAACCGGAAGAGCAGCAACAATTTCCTCAAGAAGAGGACGAGACAGCAGGGTCGTTAGATCGTAGTGAAGAGCAGGTACAGCACCAACAACGTCATATTAATCCAGTTCCTTTGGAAGACCAGCTTTCTGGATCAAAACGAAAGCGAAAGGAGCCTGTAAAGTTTTTGGACTATATACCACATTGAAATGATTTTAATAAAACCAAGGGGGGGTTGTAGGGTCTGGTAGAACCATCCCTGTAAGTTGGTGTCTTTCCCCTCAGCAGAATGACTGATAGCTTTTGACAGTAGTAGAGACAGAGGGAAGAGGTGAAGGAGATGGGCGAGAAGGGAGACGGGGGAAGGGGGAGAAAAAGGTAGAACGGTGCGGGAGTCGGTTCGCAAGTATTAGGACTCCACGGGTGATAATAAATATTGAGAGTTATCGGTAACCATAAATCAGTGTTCGTTATTACGGAAGTATTCCGAAGTGTCCCTCACACGAATCAGCTAAGTTTCATATTCAAATGGTAAGGCATTAAATAAATTGCAGACAAATGGATCAGTGTTTGTGACAGATATATTGACTTCTAATCATTTGTTTGGAAAAGTTTCTTCATATTTTCTGATAATATAATTTAAATATGGATTATTCAATAGATAAATTGCTTGATTGCTTAGAAGTTGTTTGCAGTTCAGAAAGAATTTCTCGGCCTATCTTGATGCATGGGAAATTCAATGCCTGAATCGGCAGAGAAACCGTTTTTCTTCGATCTTGTTGATTTATTTCGGAAAATACGATCAGTATTCTGATGTTGTCTCGGTGTTTTACGATGCAAGATGACTAGGACTATCCCGCATAGAGAAATACAATTTGTATTACCGTCCACACAGTATGTCTCCTTTATCTGTTACTATTACTGTACCACGAACTGTTGCTTTTCTGTTGAAACTATGAAACTCGAAGTGTTCGATCATAAAGAACGGTTTATGTAATCCATTCCAATCTGTAACAACATATCATATTGTGCAGAAATTGTCAAATAATATAAGAATGAAAACTTGGGAGGCATGGTGGCAATATAGAATAACCTTTTCTCAAACGGTTTGTGATTATAAATATTTGCCCAACACACCTACACATGTGTATTTCACTGTATGCCACATAAATTCGACAGTTTGCCAAATAGTTGCATACATTGGTATTTGTAACGTCCGGATTGCAGTTTTCAGATTTGTTGAAAAAAAAAATACAAAATCTTTCGTGAGGTCGCTTGGCAGCTGGGTGAAAAACAATCTGGAGTTTGCTGCGGTTAACGGTTTGAAGCGGCCTGCGGAGCGGTCTGCATTAAACAGGGGTAGGTTTTGCGTGATTATTTTATTTTGTTTTTGTTGGTATGTATAACTCATGGAATCAATTATTTTACAGAGTTCGCTAACTTTGCGGGGTTCCGCAAAAGAGAGATGAAAAACAGTCATCCTGCTGTATGTTTAAATTGTATGGGAAATCGGCTCCCATCGGAGGCAGATCCCCAGTGGGCTTTAATCGCCATAGATGCTACTGGATCCAGGTATGGATGCCTCGCAAGTCGGATAGTTCCAGCTCCAGCAGATCATCATTGGCCATCCGATCGGAATCACCCGAGGTGCTCGAGGAGGATTTCATGCACACAGGATCCACCGCTTGGATTTATGCGTTGAGGACATTCAACAAAAGTAATGCGTTTTGGACGAGGTCTTGAGGATGAGATCGATAATAAATATGAAAAATTTGATTGAATAAAAAAATCACTGGAAATAATTAGCTTTTTATTTTAACGGTTTCAACACAATTTAACCATATACCATACATTTCAAATACCATAGACGACAATAAATCAACAATACCACATACAGTGTTCATTCTTTTTATGGTTTATTGTTTAACTGCTCTTTAACCATTTGCTATGCAGTGAATTGTCTGAAAAAGTGGATTATAAATTGACCGTATGCTTTACTGTTTTGCGAAAAATTTGTTCGGGAAAATGGGCGATTTTTTATGGTAACCTATCTTAACCGCCTATTCCACATACTGTAATTTGGTGGATTACCGTTTGTCAAATAGGCAAATCTGTACATGGAATGGTTAGCTTACTGTTATCTCCGGTAGTCTGAGAAATGGTTAAATGACAATTGCTAATGGTCACATACAGTATGAGAAACAATGCATTTACAGTTCGTGATTATGCGGGATAGTATCTAGAACCAAGTCCAAGTTATTCACCATAGAGAACATCGACGAAGCGAAAACGATTATTGTAGATACGACCCTATGATATTAAGCGTGAGAAATGTGTCATTCCCATTTCAATCGGTAGAAATCGGTAGAATAAAAGATTGTCCTAGTAGTGAAAAGTCAGCTTTTTCTTTCAATAAAAACAGTTCATGGTAACCTGAGACGAGACTCGCGAAGAGGAAAAAAAGCAACGTCAAGTGTAGCTCAACTGAGCTGTCAGTTGTAGCCCGTTTGATTACGTTACCTAAAACGAGGAAAGTATTGCTATCCGAGAAAAATTCTGAAGCCAAAATTCACTCCGAGCAGCATTTTCTTCTCCTGTGCTGTCGAAAATAAATTGAAAACAAAATATTCCAATGATTACTTTGCTTGGCGATTGTTGGCGATGCAACATTTCACCTCAACATGATTTTGTGCGTGAATGGGATTCAGTCACACTGCATGTGAGATGATGCGGTCACATACGTGTTTGAACACCAGCCCAAAGCCTAATGTCAACACAGAGAGGAAGAAGAAGAAAAATAACAAAGTGGAGAAAAAGAAGACCATCTTCGCGAGTCTCGTCTCAGATGGTAACGTAGGGCGCAGTATCATAACGTCCGAGGCCATAATGTTCCAGGACTTCATTACGCATTTTTCCGGGACATAACGTCCGAACATGCAGATACGCCATGAAGTCCAAGGAAAGAAGGCACATAGGATTTTATGACATATCCAAACTTTTGGACGTTATGTTGCAAAAAAAAACGCGACTTAACGACCGGGGCAGTGTGGCCTCGGACGTTGTGATCCGGCCCCGTAACGTAGATAAAAATTCAAATTTGCTATAAGTTCCTCAATTTTGCCTCATGAAGATAATATTTGAATATTGTTACATCTTTGCATGAAGATAATAATCGATATACTGGCAACCATGCACAATATTAGGTGCTTCACCAATACCCCTACAAAGGTAGTAATAAAAGTGTGCTTACCAATACACTTGTACAGAAATTTGTGGATTCCAAGGAGTTTCACCTTAAAGCATTTTTGATGACACCCAAGTCGAGTTCTAAAAATAGAACTGGCCTAATAATTGCAATAAAAGCAACTGAGTAACTGTTTATGATGCTATAGAAGAAATCTTTTATTCAGCTTTTCAAAAAATATTTAAAATATATATATTAGAGTGGGTCAACGTTGTATGGAGAAACTTTGAATTTGATCGTATCAACCCGGAACAAAGCTTTTTCAATCTATATTAGCGTCCAAAACAACTGTGCAAAATTTGGGAGCGATTGGTTGCGTCCCCGTATTCCGCATTGCGATTGAAATTTGTATGGAAGTTAGTATGGGAAAACGTCCTTTTTTGCATTTTACTCATAAGTTGAATTGTTTTGTATAAAATAATGTAACTAAGGACGTTAAAGTATAGCCTAGGATATGCCGAAAAACTTTGCCGAAGACCGCAAAGTGATACGACGCTTGTGAAAAAAGTGATTAGCCTGGTAACTTAGGCCAAAAATTGAGATTTTATTATTGATGTTATTCCTTTACATGTTAAATGCTAAATACCACCCGCATAATCACTAACTGTAAACGCAACGTTTCTCATACTGTAGCTAACCATTAGCAATGGACTACCTGCATCGGTTTCCGACACATTCCACCGCGAGAGGCGCTTCAAATATGGTTTAACTCTATCGGAAACAAATGGAAACTATTTAATGTTCCTCCAAATTCCAATAGATGGCGACTCAATAGCGTAAACAAATTTACCGTACTTGTCCCAAGTTAGGGTAAAAATGTAGTTTTTGAAATTTTACTTCAGATTGAACTTTGAATAGAAATTTTAAAACGCGTTTGAGTGCGTAGTTTTGATATACATTTTATTAAACAAATTACATGTAATTATTTTTATTGAAATAAGTATTAAAAATGATAAAATTATTATTTTTGGGATGAAACAGTCAGGTTGTAGGTGCAGTACGGTAAAGCAGAGAAAATAGGTAGAGAAGCGAAGAGTGTGAAGCCAAAAATACCTTATCGAACCGTCAAACTGGTATCCTATCGAGCAAAATCAACAAACCTTGACGATTACCGCATAAGTGAAGATAAGTATTGCAATCATTTGAAACATATTTTTACCAAAGTTTTTAAATATCATGAATAACAGTATAAATAACATTGATTCTTTGAATTAATGAATATTGTTCCATTTTGGAACATCAGTTTGATAATGCCTAGTTAATAAAACAACAGTATAAATAGTTTTCAAATGCGGTATGCGAGATAGGCACTACCTTCGATGGGTGAATTAATCTGCTTTGCTGCAGTTGCCAGCATTCGAGCGATGAAATCAAAACAGAAAAAGTGTTGCCGTTCTGGCGGCTGTTCACTCTTCGCTTCTCTACCTATTTTCTCTGCGGTAAAGCTGCTACAGCAACATTTTGACAGATCGTTTGGCCAATCAGCATTCAGCATCATCACCGCCGGTTCGCACCAGCACAACACAAAAATATAAATAAATAAAATCAGTGAAATTGAAAACGGGTGATATCGAACATATCAAGCATAATTTTTCAAATCGACGTATCTAACTTTTTCACTGATCTGAGTAAATTCATGGTCAATGTTGACGACCATTTCACTAAAATAGTTTTTTTATAAAAAGACTTTTCATAAGTTTTTTTGTGCTTAACATCACCAGGGATATTGCACGCACTAGGTAAGAAACAAAACCTACTCATTCCATATCATTTTCACAATGAATTTTGACAAAAATACACATACACCGGGTTGGTTCGAGATACGTCATGCCAGATACGTCGCTTTTGTATGGTGCCAGTTTGGTGTATCTGTTACTTTTGATTTTGGCTAGATACGTCGTTTGGTTTTCTCATATATCAAAACGGTGTATCTATCAGTAAAGTTGTAAATATCAAAATAGTTAGATACGTCTTTTCGAAAAATATGCTTAGTTAAACAAATTAAGCAATAAATCATCAAACAGTGATGTGGGTTCTTCAATTTGCTTTATGAATCATGCATGCAGCAGTTAACCCGGATTTGTTTACATTCTCGAGTTACGTCGGATTGAAAAGTTATGCTTGATATTATTGCGATTGTTCTACTTGCTCAGTGAAATAAAAACGCCGCGGATGTATCATTCTGTCGCTGGAGGCCACCACCAAGGAAAAGCCTGAACATTTCGCAGGAGGAAATCAGGTAAGTCTTGTGCCATTATTACTACCCCAATACTCAAACTCAACATCATGTTTTTTTAGATTGATGAACAAAGTATTTACCATCTGGAGCTCAAACTCAACGAAAGAGAGGAGACACACAGGATACAGTCACAGGATACATACAGGATACAGTCACACAGGAGCTCAAAAAAGTGCTGCAAAAATTGCCCGAGGAACGTGTCGTAAACGAATCTTATACACCACAGAACGGTTTAACATCCAATAGCGTAATGGCCGTGAGAAAGTTTCCCGAAATACAAAAAATATTCAACTCCAGGAGAGTGACCTCAGGGCCGTGCGACAGGTGGACAAGACAACGGGCTCTAATCAGACCGACGGCACAATCGCAGATATCAAGCAAAAAAATCACGCTACTGGGATATTGGATTGGATATCCCGTTAGATAAAAAGGACGCCAATCCCTGCTCGATGACTATCTGTTGTGGGCTGTGGCGGTTCAAGAGCAGCCCCTTTCCGGTTCCGAATGATAGCTGCGGCAGTTACAGTGCCTTCGTAGAGACCAAAAATCATCAGTCGGACCCGAGATACAGATTCCACGAAATGGGATTCTTCGATGCAGGATCGATTTCGGTTGATAGACAACTGCTGCTTCATTACATCAGACTATAGTTCGAACGCTAGCAGAGACAAAACATGATTTTTGTAAAACTTTTACTTTAGCGGTTTATGAAAATAGTCAATAAAATTATAGTACGATTCAAACGAGGATTCAAACAATGTACCGATTAATCTAAAAGCATATCTATACGTCATTGCTCCACTTTTCGATGTACCTACCATTTCTGCACTTCGTTCATTAGATGGCGATCAGAATACCACAATATGATTGAAAATTTAGGCAAGTAATGCGTCACCTCGCAACCTGGGAAGACTGGTGAACCAGCTATGATTATTTTCGATTAAACGCAAGAATGTCTTATGAACTATTTCAAAGTTTCATAAGATACAATGTGCTTCAAAATTTAGGCAAGTAGTGTGTCACCTCGCAACCTGGGAAGACTGGTGAACCAGCTATGATTATTTTTGATAAGATTTCATAAGATTTTCATAAGATACTATGTGATTCAAAATTTAGGCAAGTAATGCGTCACCTCGCAACCTGGGAAGACTGGTGAACCAGCTATGATTATTTCTAATTAAACGCAAGAATATCTTATGAACTATTTCAAAGTTTCATGAGAGACCATGTGATTCAAAATTTAGGCAAGTAATGCGTCATCTCGCAACCTGGGAAGACTTGGTGAACCAGCTATGATTATTTCTGAATAAACGCAAGAATCTCTTATGAACTATTTCAAACTTTCATGAGAGACCATGTGATTCAAAATTTAGGTAAGTAATGCGTCATCTCGCAACCTGGGAAGACTTGATGAAGCAGCTATGATTATTTTCGATTAAACGCAAGAATGTCTTATGAACTATTTCAAAGTTTCATAAGATACAATGTGCTTCAAAATTTAGGCAAGTAGTGTGTCACCTCGCAACCTGGGAAGACTGGTGAACCAGCTATGATTATTTTTGATAAGATTTCATAAGATTTTCATAAGATACTATGTGATTCAAAATTTAGGCAAGTAATGCGTCACCTCGCAACCTGGGAAGACTGGTGAACCAGCTATGATTATTTTTGATTAAACGCAAGAATGTCTTATGAACTATTTCAAACTTTCATAAGATACTATGTGATTCAAAATTTAGGCAAGTAATGCGTCACCTCGCAACCTGGAAGACTTGGTGAACCAGCTATGATTATTTCTGAATAAACGCAAGAATCTCTTATGAACTATTTCAAAGTTTCATGAGATACTATGTGATTCAAAATTTAGGTAAGTAATGCGTCACCTCGCAACCTGGGAGGACTGGTGAACCAGCTATGATTATTTTTGATTAAACGCAAGAATGTCTTATGAACTATTTCAAACTTTCATAAGATACTATGTGATTCAAAATTTAGGCAAGTAATGCGTCACCTCGCAACCTGGAAGACTTGGTGAACCAGCTATGATTATTTCTGAATAAACGCAAGAATCTCTTATGAACTATTTCAAACTTTCATGAGAGACCATGTGATTCAAAATTTAGGTAAGTAATGCGTCATCTCGCAACCTGGGAAGACTTGATGAAACAGCTATGATTATTTTCGATGAAACGCAAGAATGTCTTATGAACTATTTCAAAGTTTCATAAGATACTATGTGATTCAAAATTTAGGTAAGTAATGCGTCACCTCGCAACCTGGGAAGACTGGTGAACCAGCTATGATTATTTTCGATTAAACGCAAGAATGTCTTATGAACTATTTCAAAGTTTCATAAGATACTATGTGATTCAAAATTTAGGTAAGTAATGCGTCACCTCGCAACCTGGGAAGACTGGTGAACCAGCTATGATTATTTTTGATAAGATTTCATAAGATTTTCATAAGATACTATGTGATTCAAAATTTAGGCAAGTAATGCGTCACCTCGCAACCTGGGAAGACTGGTGAACCAGCTATGATTATTTCTAATTAAACGCAAGAATCTCTTATGAACTATTTCAAACTTTCATGAGAGACCATGTGATTCAAAGTTTAGGTAAGTAATGCGTCATCTCGCAACCTGGGAAGACTTGATGAAGCAGCTATGATTATTTTCGATTAAACGCAAGAATGTCTTATGAACTATTTCAAAGTTTCATAAGATACTATGTGATTCAAAATTTAGGTAAGTAATGCGTCACCTCGCAACCTGGGAAGACTTGGTGAACCAGCTATGATTATTTCTGAATAAACGCAAGAATCTCTTATGAACTATTTCAAACTTTCATGAGAGACTATGTGATTCAAAATTTAGGCAAGTAATGCGTCACCTCGCAACCTGGGAAGACTTGGTGAACCAGCTATGATTATTTCTGATTAAACGCAAGAATATTTTTTTTTTTACCAGTTCGTTTATTTAAAGGCTCGCCCGCCGAAAACAGCTTTACAGAGCCAAAATTCTAATATAATTATACATAGTATAACTAAAACTATTTCGCTTTTCTATTTTTAACTGCAAAAACTTTTTCTTGCGACAGAATGTCGATAACGCGATCCGCTCCATGACCCGTGTTTGAGGAACACTGCTCATTGCAAACTTTCTTTGTTTCATTCTCCTCATGTTTTTTCGATCGCCGTCGTTTGTGTGTTACCACATTATAGTCCGCCGAAGAGTTCGATTCATTGTCATCAATGTCGGTCCAGTCGTCGTCGTTCTGTTTTCCTTCCTCAGTCGTAGGTACGCGTGATGGTGCACTTGGTAGAGTAGGTGATGATTTGCGCTGCTGGTTTATTGGTGGGAAATCGGTGTGATCAAACAAACCATCGGCTGATGATAATGATGGTGATGCTGCTGATGGAATATTATCAACGGTGTATGAATCCGTGCGCTTCTCTGTCGGCTGGGATGGACCTCGTGATTTGGGTTGGTTTGGGTAAACGACCATTGTAGTTTCATTTTGTATCGTAATGACTGGAGGAATATCGCGGAATAAGTTCATACGGAGTACCCGTACTCCGTTAGACATGCCGGGGAAATAATGCTTCCATTTTTCTTCCCTTATGGAGATTACCTCCCCAAATTTCAGCATAGAGTCGATTATGGCTTTGTCACTAACCGACGGAGACAAGTCCAGTACTCGAACGGTTACAGCGTCGCCATCTTCGTGCACCGGAATGCGGAACGCTTTGCCGCTACAAACCATTGTTCTTTTCAGATTATGATCTGACTGGTAGCGACACACGACTTCGGTGGAAACCATTTCAATAAGCACACAGTTCCGTATGTGATGGAGCTGTATGCTCCTGACATCGGCATATTGAAGATTTATTTCCTTCTCCAAAAAATCTTGAACTTTCCCAATTTCAGGACGAATTGGGAGAACACTGAAGTCAACCACTAATGTGTTTTTTCGCACACCGTACATTTTACACACGCAGCGATCGAAAACAAGAAACTCGACAAGAGATCAAAAAAGCGCGACTGTCGTATACGATATGTGGCTGTGAACTGAACGCAAGAATATCTTATGAACTATTTTAAACTTTCATGAGAGACCATGTGATTCAAAATTTAGGCAAGTAATGCGTCACCTCGTAACCTGGGAAGACTTGGTGAACCATCTATGATTATATTTGATTAAACGCAAGAATGTCTTATGAACTATTTCAAAGTTTCATAAGATACCATGTGATTCAAAATTTATGTAAGTAATGCGTCATCTCACAACCTGGGAAGACTTGGTAAACCAGCTATGATTATTTTTGATTAAACGCATGAATGTCTTATGAACTATTTCAAACTTTCATAAGATACTATGTGATTAAAAATTTGAGTAAGTAATGCGTCATCTCGCAACCTGGGAAGACTTGATGAACCAGCTATGATTATTTTCGGTTAAACGCAAGAATGTCTTATGAACTATTTCAAAGTTTCATAAGATACTATGTGATTCAAATTTTAGGCAAGTAATGCGTCATCTCGCAACCTGGGAAGACTTGATGAACCAGCTATGATTATTTTCGATTAAACGCAAGAATGTCTTATGAACTTTTTCAAAGTTTCATAAGATACTATGTGATTCAAAATTTAGGCAAGTAATGCGTCATCTCGCAACCTGGGAAGACTTGATGAACCAGCTATGATTATTTTCGATTAAACGCAAGAATATCTTATGAACTTTTTCAAACTTTCATAAGATACTATGTGATTCAAAATTTAGGCAAGTAATGCGTCACCTCGCAACCTGGAAGACTTGGTGAACCAACTATGATAATTTATGATTAAACGCAAGAATTTCATATGAACTATTTCAAAGTTTTATAAGAGACCATGTGATTCAAAACTTAGGCAAGTAATGCGTCACCTCGCAACCTGGGAAGACTTGGTGAACCAGCTATGATTATTTTTGATTAACCGCGAGTATGTCTTATGAATTATTTCAAAGTTTCATAAGATACAATGTGCTTCAAAATTTAGGGATGTAATGCGTCACCTCGCAACCTGGGAAGACTTGGTGAACCAGCTATGATTATTTCTGATTAAACGCAAGAATCTCTTATGAACTTTTTCAAAGTTTCATAAGATACTATGTGATTCAAAATTTAGGCAAGTAATGCGTCACCTCGCAACCCGGAAGACTTGGTGAACCAGCTATGATTATTTCTGATTAAACGCAAGAATCTCTTATGAACTTTTTCAAAGTTTAATAAGATACTATGTGATTCAAAATTTAGGCAAGTAATGCGTCATCTCGCAACCTGGGAAGACTTGATGAACCAGCTATGATTATTTTCGATTAAACGCAAGAATATCTTATGAACTTTTTCAAACTTTCATAAGATACTATGTGATTCAAAATTTAGGCAAGTAATGCGTCACCTCGCAACCTGGAAGACTTGGTGAACCAACTATGATAATTTATGATTAAACGCAAGAATTTCATATGAACTATTTCAAAGTTTCATAAGAGACCATGTGGTTCAAAATTTAGGCATGTAATGCACACCAAACGCTTTCAGCAATATTTTGCTGAATTTTGCCGAGCTGAAGGGTTCAGCAAATTTTTTTGCTGAACTTTCGGCAAAGTTTGCTGAATTTCAGCAAAACGTTACTGGCGATTAGCAGGGTTTACTGAACAAATCAGCAAAATTTTGCTGAATTTCAGCAAAATGTTGACTGAAACCTTCAGCTCGGCAAAATTCAGCAAAATTTTGCTGAAACCCTCAAACGATTTCTGGTGTGTGCGTTACCTCACAACCTGGGAGGATTAGGCGAACCATTCAAACTGACTTTTGGTTGAGTTATAAACTATTTCCATAAAAGGTACAAGTAATGCGTTAACTAGTCGTACTCAATTTTGATTGAAAGTGATAAACTATTTGAAAGTCTTAACACAAACTGAACACATTGATAAGAGGTACAAATAACGTACAAACGCAACGTGAGAGAACTTTGGTAAAGATTGTGAACCTACCCTTGGATTTTCGGATTTTTATAGAGCCCATAAACACCCCCCCTAAGGTACTCTTTATTGTTTGTAAATATAGTTGTTTATAAGATTTTTTTTCGGACTTGTCCAGTGCTGATTATGATGAAGATGTTTCTAATGATGTAATACGTCTTGTAGGCAGTTTACTAACCGGAGTGATAAATGTTGAACAGCCATAATTGTCAGAAGAAACTGAAAAAAGCGTATGATTATTGAAATGACAGCGCATTGCTGACTATAAACCGGTTTTACACTAAAAATGGTTCGCTTTTTTGCGATTTTTATTGGCATACCCTCAGATATTTATTTGA
>NC_085137.1:113453266-113595766 GCF_035046485.1 Aedes albopictus
TTCTTGGCGTAACGTCCTCATTGGGACGAAGCCTGCTTCTCAGCTTAGTGTTCTATGAGCACTTCCACAGTTATTAACTGAGAGCTTCCTCTGCCAATGACTATTTTGCATGCGTATATCGTGTGGCAGGCACGAAGATACTCTATGCCCAAGGAAGTCAAAGGAAATTTCCTTTACGAAAAGATCCTGGACCGACCGGGAATCGAACCCGTCGCCCTCAGCATGGTCATGCTGAATACCCGTGCGTTCACCGCCTCGGCTATATGGGCCCAGGATTTGATTCCTGGGAGTGTCTAAAGTAGACGCCACACCGGTTAAAGGCAGTTGTTTTGATTTCAAGAGAAACAACTGCTAATCCCCCAGATGAAACTTCCTAAGAAATTCTAGATGATTTTCATGCAGTGGCAGGCAAAGAGAGCTCTTCAATCAATGACTGTGGAAACTTGGAATTCGTAAGTTCTTCTGGATTCAAATCATATAAAAAGATAAACCTCTAAGTTTGAGCCAAAAATATTGAGTTTAGAGGTGACGCAAATGCCACAAAGTTGAATTTTTTGAGAAATAAAAAGGTGTCTTACGTAAATTAAATTTCGAATAAACTTGTAGAAGACATTTTTTTTCAAAGTCACGTAAAAAATAAAGTTTTAAGGATTTAATTTATTTTTTCTTCTTTTTAACAAAAAAATAACTTTGGTGCCCACAGAGATCCAAAAGCTGGCAGCAACTTATTTTTTGAACATGTCTTTAATGAGATACAGTAAATCGAGCATTCATTTATAACACTAGGAGCAATGACTGGGCTTTAAAAATTTGGAAATAGTGCTTTTGTGTCTTGCTACAGCACTGAATAGCTGCTGATGGAATAAGTACTGTTTTTTTTTTTGATAAAAAACACAAACAAGTTCAACCACTACAAAAGTCTGGTTATATAAGTAATTCAATAGCTTCCACAAGTTTATTTGTAATTTCTTGTGTATAAAAAAGATTGAAAATTGGTTGAAAATTGAAAAAGTTATGACACTTGAAGTGAAAATACCATTTTATTACTCGAAAATTCAACTTTGAGACGATTGCGCCACCTCTAAAACTCAATATTTTTGACTCAAACTCGGAGGTTTCTCTTTTTATGTGATTTAAATTGAAAAGAGCTTACGAATTTCAAGTTTCAACAACTTTTAAAAATAAGCCGCTGCTTACTGTGGAGGTTCTGAAAGAACACTAAGTTGAAGAGTGTCAGGCCAAGTAACAGCGAGAATATAGAACCTTAATGAAGAAAATGGAAGAAATCATTTCGGTTGGCGTGGTTGATGTGATGGTTAAAGCCCGTGACTATTCCGCCGAGAACTTGGGATCGAATCCCACTCCTGACATACTTATAAAATGTGAGTTCTTCTTTCGCACGGGAAGTATAGCCGTTGTTCCCGAGTTGAACTAGCCCCGGGCAAAAAATCAAGTTTTAATACAGATAAAAAAAATAGATAGGCGAATAAATCGGCGCATAATCGATCGTCCCACAAATGTTAGTAAGTACAAATATTGAAGTACTTACTTTTTAGACACCAACAACACAAACTGCTCAGTGGCCAGGTATGTGGAGTGCGAGAATAAGTCTCGGCTTCACAAACGCGTTGTGAACTGGCATCTTAGTGGAAAAAGAGGGGAAGGTAACATAAGGCTGAATTTCAAAAGGCTGAATGCACATAAGGCTGAATACAAAAGGCTGAAACTATGGATATGTAACAAAAGGCTGAAATTACAAAAGGCTGAAATAACAAAAGGCTGAAAACATGGATTTAGGCCTGAAACGCACTTAGCCGAATGGGTTATAATGATTTTAATTCTAAGGAGGATTACTAGTTGTACAATATTACTAGTTACAATAATATTACAATATTACTAGTTGTCCCATGTACAGCCTAGTTGAACGGTTAAATTATGATCTATGCATATACCTCGAAAGAACCTCTAAAAAAGCGGGAAAAATCTCTGATGGGAGAGTAAGTATTGTTGCCGCAAATAGTACAGTGTAACGACTAAGTGGAAAGGTTTGATGATAATATCTCCATACTAATAACTACCATGATATTTTTTTTTCTTTTTATAAGCAGGCTGTTCTTTTGTGGTATATGCATATATTCAGTGCTGGCATTCTTACCAATGTGTAAAATGCAGTGAGCTTCTGTGTGCGCATATTCCTTAAAAACGATTTATCAGAGATTTCTCCTTCTTTTGAACATAGGCTGTTCTTACTGTGTTTGGATGTTATAGCTGCAGCATTTTTTTTTTCTCAAAGATGTTGCTTCTTTTAAAATGTTGAAAGAACAATAATTTAAGTTCAGGTGTTGAAGCTGCTTATTTTTTACCAGATGTTTCTCCTTCTTGTAAACATAGGCTATTCTTTCAAATAGTATTGTATTCGAACTGAACGCGAGCCAAAAATGAACTGAACACTTTAAATTTTTTGGACGACAAAGAATTGAACTTGCCTGTCAGAGCTTTTGCTTCTTAAGAACATCATTAAATCCTATGTGCCTTCTTTCCTAGGACTACAACCTTGTGCCGCATCTCCATGTTTGTACGTTATTATTTATGTTATGTCACGGGAAAATGCGTCCCCGGTATAGTCCCCGGAGTTCTGGAAAACCCGAAAATCTCCTACGTTAATACATTATTGGGCTGAGGAGGGATGAAGTATAAGAAAATTTTTATTTCCTGTCATGGTTCCTTGAGAAACTTAATCAGGAATGGCCAACTGATGGACTGACGACCAGACTCTATTCGTTTAGGCAATTTTACGATTTTCGATGGTTCATGCCGTTAACTCCGTTACTGTATTGTATTAAATTATATGATTGGAAATATGGATTTTCCAAAACCCATGTTGACCGGACTGGTACGCCCACACACTTAGAAAAATTCATGTAATTATAGGTGTCCTGACCTGACATATACGAGCATCTTCAATGACACAAATTTACAGGTCCAAACATGTAAATTTACGCCTTCCAGGACTTTTCCTAAGCGTCTTGCAATCGCTAGAACTGATCTGATAGATAAAACATTTGAAAGCAAAATATTGATATGCCTGGATTCGAACTCTGGATCTGTTTATTGTAAGCTACATCTCTTACCTCTCGACTATTTCACCGAGTTAAAAGGTGGCTGATGAATATGATACTGATTCTACGTTTCTGGTGAAGTGGATTTTGTTGGCATCTAACGCAACCAACCAGTACTTACATGATGCGCGTAAAATTAAGTCTAATTTGTGATTCAGTCTTGAAAATCTTTACGTTCTTTGAGGTTCTGTCTCGTGCAAATTTCAGAATGTTTAAGTCAGATATGATTCCAATAGCAGAAAAGTTTCTGAATCTAATGAGCTCCAAATGTTTGAAATCTGTGGAAACATGGTGGAGGTATAGCCATTTCAGTTTCGCGGATCCCACGGTACCCTGCTGGCGTTCAATTTGGAGCTCGTACGCGTTAGAAATTTTGAACTGAGCAAAGTTCAAACATTCTTGAGCAATAGTTACAATTGTTTGCATATAAGACTCATTCTACCTAGTTTTCGTGTTATACAAAATACTTTAAACGAGTGGAAATGAAATATTGGCGAATTTTTTCGTCAATTTGAGTTTAGTATTTGTGGAGTATTAGCCGATATGATACTGAATACAGTACATTAACATAGACATTATGATAATGAAATCCATAATATTATGATCCACTCGAATGTCTTTTCATCAGTTAGAGCCTTAGCTCACGTGACCAGATGTCCATTCGATGAATAGTCCAATCGACTAAATGTCATATACTTCCTCTTCCGTAAAATGGGTTTTGACCGAATGTTCATTTGACCAAATGTCCGTTCGACCAAATTTCCAAAGATTTTTTTATTTCCTATGATCATTTCAAGTCGAGTCGAATGTTTTTCAATGATCAATAGATTAGCCATTAATGTTCAAAATGTCATTTCATTCGATTATCTACAGCTTTCAAAACTTTTCAGCCTTTTGATACCTTTCAGCCTTTTGATGCTTTCAGCCTTATGTGATTCAGCCTTTTGTACGTAACCCCAATAAATGATTCGCTACTACAAACGATTGGATAAAATTTCCTATTTTCAATATGTTTTCAATGGTCAAACTGAGATCTTTGAAAATATTTCAGTGCAAGAGATACTTGTCAAAACTATCCAAAAATCTATGATTTTCCAATACTGAACTTGCTTTAGTAAAAAAGTTAGATCACTTTGAATATAATATTCACGATAATTTTTATCCTGCGGCCCGGGGGTCAGACGCAAAATATAAATTTGGCCTGCGGAATACATCACCCTGAACACCACTAGTCTATCGAAACAAAAAGCAATCCCTACTGTACAGACGCAACGCTCCGTTTGACTTGAAGAACATCATCTGAACTCATTGTTATTTTTTCTTCGCATACAAAAAGCGACAACCTGGGCGAGGGGAGATGGGGGTTTAGCTCGGAAATATGTCAGTATCGATACTGTTATCAACTACATACTGCTTGAGGGCGCGAACTGGAATCTACAAAGAAGGACACTTGCTTTCATAAACGGAAAATTAGCCAACGGAATCTCGGATACAAATTCGTGTTGGAAACGCGAAAAAATGATGGCAAGTATTGAATCGTTTTCAAAAAAAAACCCAAATTAATCCACCTAGTGGTGATAGTGCCTTTCTCGTCGAACATGTTCTCACAATCTTTCCGACAACGTAAGTCAAAGTGTTTCTGAATCCGAATATTTTTATATAAAATCAAGCATTTTATCAAAGACATCTTTGAATTGACTTAAAACTTATTGATTGCACATAGTCCGACGTTATGTTCAACGTATAAGCAGGGCTGAAAAATATCAGACTTCTCACTTTGTTGAGCACCTTCACTAACACTGGAGGCTGATCAATATCAAGACGATACCAACAAGCTAAGCTATAACTCTACACAATCACAGATCACAAATTTTTTTTCTGAACATTTGGGCTATATCTTATTGACCGTTGAAAACAAGAGCGATAGGTAGTGAGTATAGTGGAGCCTCATAGCCGTGCGGTTAAGGTCACCAAGCTTCTAATCGCATCATGCTATGGGGTGAGGGTTCGATTCCCGCTCCGGACGAAGAAACTTTTCGTGAGAATAGTTTCTTCTCCGTATCCACCGGTGCATGCTCCGTTTGTCCCTTGTCTAGTGTTAAGTTCCATGCAGCCTGTACAGCTTCTGGCTGAAGACGGTGTCCGCGTCTTTTTATAGTGCGACGTCTGCTTGTATGTGGGTTTAATTTGTAAGATTTTGTTCTCTTACACATATGTATTTATCGCTTGCATTGATTTTATTTACTTTCGTAGTTCCGGCGAAGCACCAAACGCTGGTTGTGCAACCCTACCGGTAATCTGTAATGTGGTGTGAGCCTATTTTCTAGTTAACCGTTCCTCGGGTTATTCAAAAAGCCATGATGTAATATGTTGCATGGTACATTTGGTTACTTTTGATGCGGTACCGGAACAGGTTCCGGAGCACACCGGGTCTCACAAATATAGTCTGAGTCTATTTCATTGCTAACGTTCATTAGGTTACCCAAAAAAAACACGATTTGATTTATCTCATGCATGGGTAGGTATACATCACTTTTATATTTGACCACTTCCAGTGGGACACCCAGAACTGGTGGTTCCGGAGAGACGTAGGGTTTGGCAACCATAGGAATGTGTTTAGTGGGTCGAGGAGAGAGTAGTCCTGGCTTCTACTATTGTAGTAGAAGACGGCCTCAGCCCCACACTATCCTAACCTTCCTGTTAGGGTGTCTGTTTGCAGATTATCCCCCTATGGTTTAGAAGGAAAAAAACCAGAACTGGTTTCGGGATACTACCGGTTGTCTAAAATATGGTCTGAGGCTATGTTCTTACGAATCGATCATTGTGTATTCAAAAAAGCTGCCATTTGATGTACTGTCAAACACTTATTTGTGCATTTCGCCAGTACCGGCGAGGCACTCGAAAGTGGTTCCAGTACACTACCGGTAGTCTTAAAGTGGCCTGAGACTTTTCTTGCTGACCGTTCTGCGCGTCATCGAAAAAGCCGATATTTAATGCGCGGTGTACATGCGTTTGGTTCCGTTCTACATTTGACCAATTCCGGCGGAGCACCTGGAACCGGTTTCGGGACAGTATTGGTTTTCCAAAGTGTGGTCTATGGTTGTTTCTCTTGTTAACCGTTCATCAGGTTACCAAAACAGCTATTTATGGGGTTGGTTCTCCTTTACATTTGATCACTTCCGATGGGGCACCCTTAATCGGTGAGGAATACTACCGGTTGTTCCAAATATGGCCGGAAACTTTTTTTTTGCCAATCAAGAAACCTAAAAATCCGCGATTTGATTTGTCGCATGGGTTTGGTTCACTTTTTTGTTTGGCCATTTCCGGCGGGACACCCGGAACCGGTTCCGGATCACTACCGGTTCAGATACATATGGTCTGAGAATATTTTCCTGCTGACTGTTCATCAGGATATCAAAAAAGCCACTATTTGATATGTCGCATGTATGGGTTTGGTTAACTTTTAAACTTGGCCACCTCTGGCGGGACATCTGGAGCCGGTTCCGGAACACTACTGGTTCCGATATGTTCTGAGAATGCTTTCCTGCATACTGTTCATCAGGTTATCGAAAAAGCCGCGGTTTGATATGTCGCATGCATGGTTTTAGTTCAATTTCATATTTGGCCACTTCCGGCGGGACACCCGGAACCGATTCCGGAACACAACCGGTTCAAATATGGTCTGAGAATATTTTCCTGCTTACCTTTCATCAGGATGAAAGCCACTATTTGATATGTCGCATGCATGGGTTTGGTTAGCTTTTATACTTGGCCACCTCCAGCGGGACATCTGGAACCGGTTCCGGAATACTACCGGTTCCAATATGGTCTGAGAATGTATTCCTTCTTACTGTTCATCAGGGTATCGAAAAAGCTGCGGTTTGATATGCTGCATGCATGGGTTTAGTGCACTTTTATGTTTGGCCACTTCCGACGGGCACCCGGAACCGGTTCCAAGACACTGCCGGTTCAGATATTGTCTGAGACCATTTTTCTGCTTACCGTTCATCAAGTTATCGAAAATGCCGTAGTTTGATGTGTCGCATGGATGGGTTTGTAGCGTTTTCACATCTGGCCCCTTCCTGGGGTACCGATCCGGAACACCTAAATGGCCATAACTCCGGAACGGCTGGACCGATCCAAACCATTTTCAATAGGAAACAATAGGACCAGATTCCCCGTCGAATGAACCGTCGGTCATTAAAATCGGTTCAGGTTTACTGCCAAAAAGTGATGTGAGTTTTTTTGTACACACACATACACACATACACACACACATACATACACACACACATACATACACACAGACATCACCTCAATTCGTCGAGCTGAGTTGATTGGTATATGTGACTTGACCCTTCGGGCCTTCTATCGAAAAGTCATTTTTGGAGTGAACATATAGCCTTTCCAGTACACTTAGTGTACGAGAAAGGCAAAAACATCGTTTTCAAAAAAAAAAACATCGTTTTCAAAAATACCAACGAGAATGACGATTGAAGAAGCTAAATATGTTGTAAAATTCAGAATGGTTTAAAACGAAAATGTTCCAGTGATTTGTCTACTTAGGCAATTATAAAAAAAAAAACCTATTGGTAAAGTATCGGTGGTGCGCATACTCGACGGGAGTTTATCCATTCCAAATGTTATGAGGGGTTGGTTACACATATTGCCGTATGAGCGCGGGTAAGCAGCATCCATCACACATCGCATCGGAGGGGGCATCCAAAAGGCATCTGATCTAGCATCAGGTAGTGTGGGCACGAGCTACTTCGAACAACTTAGGCCGCGTATATATGTAGAGCATTTCAACTCGCAAATACTCTAGCATTCCGATCGTTCTCCCAGCTTGCCCGTCCGCGTCCGTCCACGTCTCCGGTGAATTCCACGCAGCTAGCGTCTGCCCGCCCTTATGTGGGTTGGAGGCAGTCAGTCGTTGCAATTGGACTTCATCGATCGATATCAATCACACACATCGCAGCGCGCGGTAGCGTAGCCCAGTGGATGGCCAACTAGCTCGCAGCATCCGACCGTTAACAATCTATTATTCACCCTCCTGAACTATTATAGCCAGAGCGATTCGGTCCGAGAGACGGTATGATTCTAGGAATCCTAATCAGTTATTGGGGCTACCGAGGTGAACCGTATTACGCTCAAACTTCTCTGCGTGTGTGCAATCTTGACCGCGGCTGTGGGTTGAAGCACGCGTATAGGCACAGTGACGGTCAGAAAAGTAAGAGGTTCTGTACTTAACGGGTATCGTCGTGCAGGGTTTCGTTTGACATTTTATATGTATACCATTTGCCAACTTGAGAGGACAACTTTTACAACTCTCGCAAACATTTCGAAAACATGTTAGAGAAGAATATGTATTGTTTTTCATTTATATTGTAACTTGCCTGAAACGCCCTGAAATTCTTTGAGACCGCCAAGACTTCCTGGAACACCGTGACAATGTTATAATAACATCCCAATGACAATTGGATGTATTCGAGTAGAGTCTGGTATTGATGTGGTATTCGTTGATTTATATAGCAGTGAAATAACTTAATAACATTTTTGCTATAAAATCTTGAAGCTATCGCACAAATGCAAAATTCAATAATAAGAAATATGTATTATTATTTTGTCTTCAAACACCTTCAGGATAACAAACTCTGCACTTCATTATTGAAATAACAAGGCTTGATATTTTCGAGGTGTTATTTTGTCTCTTCTTCTTTTTCTTCTTCATGGCTCTACGTCCCCACTGGGACTTGGCCTGCCTTGCTTGAACTAAGTGTTCTTTCGAGCATTCCATTGAAGGGCTCTCTTTTCCTGCCATGCATGAATTTGTATATTGTGAGGAAAGTACAATGATACACTACCCAAGTAACATTTCAAGCTTTGTTCGGCTCTATAAAAGATCTACATGATTATTTTAAAAAAGTTGCAATAAAACTTCGAATGAGTGTTATCAGCTTCGTACCTTTCAATTCCGCCCTATGTTGCTTATTCTTTGCCACTGAGTGGATAACTGACACTGAGGAAGATTACAAGTGGTAGTCGAAATACACGTATCTGTCAAAGGATAAGCAACATAGGGTGGAATTAAAAGGTACGAAACTGATCACACTCATTCGAAGAGGGTATTCTGCTTAGAGGGTTCGAAAGGTCGGTACAAGATTTCAATAAAACTGATTTATACATCAAAACCTCTTGATAACCTCTTTAAGAGCATCTTCCGGTTAAGTGGATCACTCTCAGAGAGGTTTTGTAAACCACATTAAGAGTAGCAATAAAACTGTTTTAAAACCTAGTTGAAAAAAATCCATTCTCAAAAAAAGGTTATGATGATTGTTGTTGTTTTTTTTTGACAAAAACTATGACAGCTCAAGATGCAGAAAAGCTTCTTCGATGGCACGTAAAGTTCAGGAGGATACATCATTCGTAAATAGAATGCGATCATTTCAAAGTAATAATTTAGTAGTAATTGTGTTTGCAGACTTATGTGCATTCAACTTTAGTGTGAATATTGGAGTTGCAGAAATATACAATGAATGGGCTTTGAAAATGGTGAATATTATCGTCTTGTAATTAAATAAACCAATTTGTAAATCTAGTTAAATTATCTCGAATCACAAGAAAACTCAGCTGAAAGAGTTTATATGTGAGCATGTTATGGAAATGGCGGCAAACTATCAATTCATTGCATATTTGAGCAAAATTAACTATTTTCTTTTTATGCCAGCTAATTATTCAATATGGCGACGTCCATAACACAGCGCAACATTTTTTTGTCTCAAGCGCAAACTTATGTGTCTCTGACAGATTTTGGGTCGCTGAATCCGAATCCGGGGTCAGATTTGTTCCAGCACGTCACAATTTTGAGCTATACGCTAATTTATAGGGCAAAATATGCGATTATGGGCTTTTTTGATTGCAAGCCATGCAAGACTCATGCAAAATATTTCGTTTTACCAAATCAAATTTGATAGATTTATCGTACTAACATAAAATGCTTAAATCTATCAATTTTGATTCGGTAAAACGAAATAGTTTGCATGAGTCGTTAATTTAGATGTTAATTTACCAATTTATCCTTTGATTGCTTTAAAAAAATATTTCCATGCTTAATGCAATCAAAAAAGCCCAAAATCGCATATTTTGCCCTATAATTTAGGGTATAGCTCAAAATTGTGACGTGCTGGAGCAAATGTGAGCCCGAATTCGGATTCAACAGGCCAAAGACTGCCGGAGACACATAAGTTTGCTCTTGAGACAGACCAAAAGTTAATTTTTGTTACGCTGTGTAATTAGCGAAAATAATACGAAAGCAAGTTTACTTTTATGATGACCGCAATAAACCTAGCAGTGTCGTAGTTTCTGCTTTTCCACCAACAGATGTCGTTACTAATCGAACGGATCGCCATCTGTGGAGAGTTTGAACATTTTAATTGTGGTAATAATGAATGCCAGAAGGTTTACATATCGGAGAGTTTTGTTTACTTCTAAAATCTGGCTTTATGGATACCTTCAAATATACTTAAAGACTTTCATAAAAGTTGTGATAAAACTGTCAGTTTTAATTATTGCTGTAATAAAAGCCTAATAAAAGTCAAACAAAACCAATCAGCAATGGAATTGTTACTTGGGTATGCCCAGGGAGTCGAGAAAATTTACCCGATTGGAACGGGAATCGAACCCGCCGTCTCCGGATTGGCGATCCAAAGCCTTAACCACTAGGCTAACTGGGGACCCCGATGTTGTCCCTTATTACCACCTAATATAGCATAGCACAGCGAGATATGATAGTATGTAAGGTTAATACCATGAAATGTTATTCAATCGCTATCCTTTACTGCAGCTTCTTGAAACACCCATGAAAGCGTTGGCGTTTCTTAGTGAAAATACTCAGTTATACCTCCTAAAACGCCCCTAAAACAGTCCTGAAAGCCCTAGGTAACCCCAGTGCAGCCCTTGAATTTTAATGGATCACCCTGAAACACCGCAAAAAGCCTCTGAATCTCCCCGAGACTCTGAAAGTAAGTGCATTTCGGTAGTTGTTGATTCGAATACTCTGAGTATCTTGAAAAGATTATATCTGGCTGTAATTTGTTACAATTTATAGCGAGCCAACTACTGTAAATAACTGCCGATTCAGTTAACATAGATAACTTTGTGATGTTAATTAAATAGCGGAAATGTATTTTTTCACAAGCGTAGACCAACTAAATAGATCTGGAGTACTCCAAATATGCACAGTCATGAGATTGTTTTACCTAAATGGAATCAATTTATTGCCTAGATGGATTGGGTTAGGAGATTTTAAGGTGACATCATCCGGTGTTCTCAGAGGTTTTGCAGCAAGTTTCATATGAGGTTTTAGTTCTTGTACCAACTTTTCGAACCTTTCTAAGCAGAATACCCTCTTCGAATGAGTGTAATCAGTTTCGTACCTTTTCATTCCGCCCTATTTTGCTTATCCTGTGACAGATACGCGTATTTCGACTACAACTTGTAATCTTCCTCAGTGTCAGTTATCCACTGACACTGAGGAAGATTACAAGTGGTAGTCGAAATACGCGTATCTGTCAAAGGATAAGCCAAATAGGGTGAAATTAAAAGGTATGAAACTGATTACACTCATTCGAAGGATTTAGTTTCATAGCATTTCAGGGCTTTTCAGGAGGTTTCAGTGGAGTTTAAGGGGGCTGCACAAATTTTCAGATGAACTCCAGAAGAGTTTCAGGGGCGTTCCAAGATGTTTCATGGCGTATCAAGGCGTTCAAAGGAGCGTTAGGCGTTTAAGAGCGTTTCAGGCTTTTTTAGAAGGTCTCAAAGGGTTTCAACGGGGCTTCGCAGGCTCTCAGGTGAGTTTCCGAGGGGTTTCAGAGCCAATTTCAAGGCGTTTTAAGCATTTCATATTCGTTTCAGAAGGGCTTCAAGAGGGCTCTATAGGCACTTCGGTGACCTACAGGGAGGCTCCGAGGTGGAGGAGTTCAGATGCGTTTCATATGTTTTCGAAGCTTCTCAAGCGGTTTCAGAGAAGTACCACAAGTGAGCTCCGGAGGAGTTTAAGGGGGTTTCAGAGGAAATTCTGTGCGTTTCATATAAGTTTTAGGGGGCTGCATATGCTCTCAGATGAGCTTCAGGAGGGTACATGAGAAATTTTGCAGGCGTTTCAAGGCGTTTTAGGGCGTTTCAGAAGGTTCAAGGGTAGCCTTCAAAACCACTCAGATTAGATTAGCTTCAGAGAGGTTTCAGGAGGGTTATAGATTATCGACTATCTCCGTCGACAGTAGGCCTAGAACTGAACTCGATTTCACAGTCGCTCATGATTATCTTCTTTTCACAATCCAAACCTTTTTCGGATGGGATTAGATGAACATCTAACGACGGAGATAGTCGAGTGACTCCGTAGCTTGAAGGAATAGAAGCGCCCGTCTAGCGAATTGGGAGTCGTGAGTTCGAGTCTCACCGGAGTACGTGGATTTCTTTTCATAATTCAAATCTCAATTTGTTCATCGAGAACATGGATGTCAAAGCATTTTCAACAGTGTAATTTCCCACATGGCTTGGTCAGCCAAAGCAAAATCAAGAAATTTACCTCCTAGGATGTCAAGTATTCCACACCATGATAGTGTAGTGCATATTCAGCGTGCCTGTCTGGGTCATATAAGCCCCGACATTTTACTAGGGTTAAAGGAGTTTCATGGTTTTTAGGAGTTACTCAAGTGATTTCAAAGGAGTTCTAGTGAGCTCAAGAGGGGTGTAAGAGAGTTTCAGAGGCAAATCAGATGGGTTTTAGGGAGCTGTATTGGTTCTTAGACGAGTTTCGGTGCAATTTCAGAGGCGTTTCAAGGCGTTTCAGTGTATTTCAGAAGTGCTTCAGGGGGGCTACATAGGTTCTCAGGTATGCTCCAGAGAAGTTTCTGGGGGGTTTCATAGGAGTTTTGAGGAGGTGTTATAGTATTCTTTAGGAGCTCTCAGATTAGGGCACTTTCAATGAAGTTTCAGAAGCGTTTCATGAGGTTTCAGAGGGAGTTTAGTGGACTTCAAATGTTTCCATCTAAGAGTCAGAGTATTTCTGGCTGCTTCAGAAGGACTTCAAGACATTTCAGATTGATTACGTATGATCTGATGGCCCCTACGTCAGGGAGCTCTCGGAGATAATCCATTAATTCATAACCAAATAAATTTGGATGTATGAGTATAAAAGCTACGAACAGTTGTCTTTAACCTTTACCTTCTTCTAGAGACAAGCCGTCGCGTCGCTAGCCTTCTTCTTGAAAGTCAGTTTTGGGTACCACCTTGAGTGAAAAATTGAATGAACAAATGAGTTGGAGTTCGAGAAGTGAACTCCTCGATGGTTCTATAGATTCATTGAATATGAATTTTCCGTTTGTAGCTTCATTTTTTTACCACCACTGTACAATGTACAATGTACATGGCAGAAGGGCTTCAAATCAAAACAGTTGACTGGAAGTTGAGCTTGCTTATTACCTATCTAGCTACCTATCAATAGCGCAACGGCGAACTTTGCGTCCAGATGCGACGGTTCTAATTGATGCAGGAATTTTGATGAATTTTATGAAGCCTTGTTCCGAGGAGCTAATGAGAGCAGCGAACGGCGGCATTTGAATTTATTAACTACGACTAAATTGAAATGTCGTGACAAGTTGAGTGAATTTTGTTCTGCAATCAGATAATTGAAATGGAATTGTTCAAATGTGCGTGTGAAAAGAGGTTAAACCTTCTTATTTATACTTTTGCAAAACAAGTCTACAAAATTACGTTACGCAGAACAAAGTTGACTGTTCCCAAATGGAAACCTACCTGAGACTCCGATTCCTTTTGCGAGCAGCGATTTAGCAGTAAACAACGTCTGACCAAACAATTACACTGTTATTTAATTTACGCCACTTTAGCCGTCAAAGGAAATCTCACACAGAGAGTCACCCATAGTTGAGCTTGCTTGTTGGCAGACCAAAAGCTCAAGCCTACCTCAAACCACAGCTAGCACGGCAATCATCCCATCATGTCGCGTAGTTTTATAATTTTTATTAATTTAATAAGCTACTGACAATTTGTTTTTCTGCCGACCAGCCGATCGCCAACCGCACGACGACGCGACGTGAGGACCCCATGCGACGTTCGTTATAACAGACACCAGTAGGTAACCCCCGAGTGCGCGACCGCCAGTCTTGGTGACTGATTTTCCCAAATGGACACATTGGATCTTGCGATGCAGCGACGGCGATGGTTCGGACCCCAAGATTCTGAGAAGTGTTTTCTCAATGGATATCAGCTGCGCTCTCAGTCACTTCCTCCATAACCCACACACGCATTACGGGGCTTGATTTCGCTGGAAACGCGACGAACCTGTTTGCTGTTTAGAGTGCTTCTGTTTTTTCTTCTCTGCTTGAGGAGCGTAACTATGCGCAACTTTACAATGAACAACCTTCAGCCAGCGCGAGGTCCGACCACGAGCGAACAACCGGACGAAAGTCGTTGCACTGCATCGCACGTAGAATCGCACACTCATCAGCGATGTCCCGGGCAGCTGGCTGGCCCAGTCTACCCCATTCGTACGCGATAAGACCTGTTTCCGATGTAAATAACTTACGAGGAATTAATCCTCAATGAACGGACAGAAAACCGCAGGTACTGCACGTTCGTACGAACGTACGCACGCACGCACATAGAAAGAGAGTTTGATATTGATTAGCCAAGACGTGTAGTATCAACAACTGTTCGCGATAGATAGCGGAACTCAAATGTGGAACAAAACAACAACCTGCTGTGAGCTACATGAAGTACCTAACTACACATGAATCGATATTTAATAATTCACGGCTGCTGTAGGTCGATCGTCGGCAGAGAGATGTTATCGCGCGATGTGTGTTGTAAAGCAACTTTGCCTCATTGGCAATTGAGATTTCGCTGCACGTAATGCAGTTTAAATTGATTTGTGTTGAGAGACTGATTGTGAAATAGCTTAATTTCGCTAGGGACTGCACCTGTATAGTTTCGACGAACTGTCAACTAATACTTGTTCGAGGGGTCTTGGCAGTTTCCATCCATTCCTTTATGGTGCAGGTAGTCTTATCAAAGATTTCTGCTTAGAAGTACATTAAATCAGCTGTTAGTTCAACCATTTTTCATTGAAGTGAGGCAACCTTTTGTCGAACAACTCTCTCCATGGGAAACAAAATGCTTAAAGTTTTATAAACATTTGTAGAAATTGTCTATCATTTTATGAGCCCTGTATCATAAATACTTAGTTTTCAAAGATGATTTTTGGCATATTTCACATTGTTATAACATTCTATGTATGTTACTCCTGTCGTCCAAAAATGGATTCAACATGATATTAATGTAACAATAAATATTTATTGAAGGACGATTAAGATTAACAATAAAATCGTGATTTTAAAGCATTTAGGTACACCTTTCATCAAAGCTGCCGTATTTTAAACGCCAACGCATTGATTTTAAAAGTCTTCCATCATTAACTGATAAATGTATGTAGATTTTTTATTGGGTTTCTCATCAATGTTTAGACTACTGAGATAATTTGAGAATCCACTGAATCATCATTTCCCCGCGAAATTTCTCAGTAATCAAACATATTTTGTTTACCTGTCGTGCATCCGACGCCACTATCACGAACTCAACCGAACTTGTGCATGCCAGCCGCTGCGAAGTCGTGTGCGAAATTCGACTGTGATGATAATGAATTTCGGCCGAGTCTAAATGGGTGCAAATGTCGCAATAGCATACAAAGAATTTTATTTGTAATACTTCACAACTGGTCACTGGTCAAAGTATAGATTTTTGAAGAGTTTTAACTTCACAAAAATGAAATTTATTCAAATACGGAGCAAGTTGCAAATATGAAATTTTGTAAGGTCTTTACTCCAGAATATCTTTCAAATGAGACTATAAGAAAGTAAATCGGTTCACTGACGCATGAATTTCACATGGTTGAAGTTTGCGTTGTAAGGTCAGTGGACAAACGTAGTTCTATATTCATAACGATTTCCTTCTCGTTGTATATGAGCTCCTTTTTAAGGTATCATTAATAAATTGCGTACCATTAGTGCCCGTTCATAAACTACATAGACTGTTGAGGGCCGGGGGAGGTGATGTTCTACGCTCTATACAAATTCCAAAAATTGTGTAAATTGTAATTTTACTGCGATCTTGTAAACATTTTTAATCGTAATCAAGTGCCACTGAAACCGACAGTTACTATGATATCAGAGACAAACAGACGAAACACTGACCAAATTACCATCTCATATACACTAAAATCTCAATTTAAGCACATGGCTGGGGGTGCATACATTAAAAAATAAAATGAGGGAAATTTGTGCATAAATTTAGTTTGGGCTTTAATGAGGGAATCTAGTTCGTGAAAACAGGTTTTGCTCCTGGGCATTTGAGGTGGAGCTAAGGGGGTTTCCATAAAGTTCCCAGAGTGCCCAGGGGACTCCAAGGAGCTTCAGGGGTGTTTCAGGGGATTTGGGGTGCCTTTTAAGGGCGTTCTGTCAGGTTTTGATGGCGTTTTCATGGGATTACGGAAAATTCAGAGGCATTTCAATAGAATTTAGGGGGTTTCAGGGACGCTTCAAAGTGCTTTAAGAACAATTCAGGGGATCTTAGGAGCCTTTAAAAGGCGTTACAAGGAGTTTGTGGGTCATTTCATGGCATTTCAGAGTAATTTCAAAGAATTTCAGGGATTTCAGGGGTATCTCACCGGAGTACGTGGATTTCTTTTCATAATTCAAATCTCAATTTGTTCATCGAGCACATGTTCTGTTGTGCACATGGATATCAAAGCATTTTCAACAGTGTAATTTCCCACATGGCTTGGTCAGCCAAAGCAAAATCAAGAAATTGACATTTGTATGATAGCATTTTAGGGGCGTTTTGAGGTATTTCAGATCAGGGTCGTATCAGGGGGTTTCAAGAACATCTTTAACCCCTTCGGTACGACTTTTTTCACCAACCTCGCCGCTGCAGAACACGTTAGCGAGGTGCAAATGACCCAACCGTCCTGAAAGGGTTAAATCAATTGGCATTTCAGGGGCGTTTCAAAGGACTTTTGGATGGGGTCCCCGAAACGCCTGAAAGTCCCCCTCGAACCCTATGTAACGCAACTGAGACGCTCCGAAACCCCCAAAAACTCCTCCGTAACGCTTCCATAACGCCTTTGGATCCCACCGGAAATGCTCTGAAACATCCTGAAATGCCTCCAAAATTCCCCTTAAGCCCCCTCGGACCCCATATAAAACCCGTGAGACACTCCGAAACCCCTAAAAACTCCCCCGTAACGCCTCTGAATCCCGCCGAAAATGATCTGAAACTGCCAAATTCCTCTAAAATTCCCCTTAATCCCCCTCGGACCCCATGTAACACACTTGGGACCCTCCGAAACGCCCGAACCCCCGAAAACGCTTCCGTAAGGCCTTTGAATCCCACCAAAAATGATCTGAAATTTGCTGAAATGCTTCCAAAATCCCCTCGGACCCAATGTAACACATCTGAACCCCCAAAAACGTCTGCCTAACACCTCCGAATCCCTGTAAGACCCACTTGGACCTCATGTAACGCTCGTGAGACCCTCAGAAACCCCCGGAAACGTACCTGTAACGCCTCCAAAACCCACCAAAAACATTCAACATGATTGAATGTACAATCAAATCGTCGGGGCGTAGAAAATATGATTTAGTTCTGACAGCTGAAGCCGAAAAAGTATCCCGGTACAAACTCCCAGTAGTCGAAGGCATCTAAGTAAAGTAGTGCCCAAGTGGACAATAGAGCTGTAAATTAGGTTAAGCGTTTAAGAATAAAAAAAACCCAAATTAATCCACCTAGTGGTGATAGTGCCTTTCTCGTCGAACATGTTCTCACAATCTTTCCGACAACGTAAGTCAAAGTGTTTCTGAATCCGAATATTTTTATATAAAATCAAGCATTTTATCAAAGACATCTTTGAATTGACTTAAAACTTATTGATTGCACATAGTCCGACGTTATGTTCAACGTATAAGCAGGGCTGAAAAATATCAGACTTCTCACTTTGTTGAGCACCTTCACTAACACTGGAGGCTGATCAATATCAAGACGATACCAACAAGCTAAGCTATAACTCTACACAATCACAGATCACAAATTTTTTTTCTGAACATTTGGGCTATATCTTATTGACCGTTGAAAACAAGAGCGATAGGTAGTGAGTATAGTGGAGCCTCATAGCCGTGCGGTTAAGGTCACCAAGCTTCTAATCGCATCATGCTATGGGGTGAGGGTTCGATTCCCGCTCCGGACGAAGAAACTTTTCGTGAGAATAGTTTCTTCTCCGTATCCACCGGTGCATGCTCCGTTTGTCCCTTGTCTAGTGTTAAGTTCCATGCAGTCTGTACAGCTTCTGGCTGAAGACGGTGTCCGCGTCTTTTTATAGTGCGACGTCTGCTTGTATGTGGGTTTAATTTGTAAGATTTTGTTCTCTTACACATATGTATTTATCGCTTGCATTGATTTTATTTACTTTCGTAGTTCCGGCGAAGCACCAAACGCTGGTTGTGCAACCCTACCGGTAATCTGTAATGTGGTGTGAGCCTATTTTCTAGTTAACCGTTCCTCGGGTTATTCAAAAAGCCATGATGTAATATGTTGCATGGTACATTTGGTTACTTTTGATGCGGTACCGGAACAGGTTCCGGAGCACACCGGGTCTCACAAATATAGTCTGAGTCTATTTCATTGCTAACGTTCATTAGGTTACCCAAAAAAAACACGATTTGATTTATCTCATGCATGGGTAGGTATACATCACTTTTATATTTGACCACTTCCAGTGGGACACCCAGAACTGGTGGTTCCGGAGAGACGTAGGGTTTGGCAACCATAGGAATGTGTTTAGTGGGTCGAGGAGAGAGTAGTCCTGGCTTCTACTATTGTAGTAGAAGACGGCCTCAGCCCCACACTATCCTAACCTTCCTGTTAGGGTGTCTGTTTGCAGATTATCCCCCTATGGTTTAGAAGGAAAAAAACCAGAACTGGTTTCGGGATACTACCGGTTGTCTAAAATATGGTCTGAGGCTATGTTCTTACGAATCGATCATTGTGTATTCAAAAAAGCTGCCATTTGATGTACTGTCAAACACTTATTTGTGCATTTCGCCAGTACCGGCGAGGCACTCGAAAGTGGTTCCAGTACACTACCGGTAGTCTTAAAGTGGCCTGAGACTTTTCTTGCTGACCGTTCTGCGCGTCATCGAAAAAGCCGATATTTAATGCGCGGTGTACATGCGTTTGGTTCCGTTCTACATTTGACCAATTCCGGCGGAGCACCTGGAACCGGTTTCGGGACAGTATTGGTTTTCCAAAGTGTGGTCTATGGTTGTTTCTCTTGTTAACCGTTCATCAGGTTACCAAAACAGCTATTTATGGGGTTGGTTCTCCTTTACATTTGATCACTTCCGATGGGGCACCCTTAATCGGTGAGGAATACTACCGGTTGTTCCAAATATGGCCGGAAACTTTTTTTTTGCCAATCAAGAAACCTAAAAATCCGCGATTTGATTTGTCGCATGGGTTTGGTTCACTTTTTTGTTTGGCCATTTCCGGCGGGACACCCGGAACCGGTTCCGGATCACTACCGGTTCAGATACATATGGTCTGAGAATATTTTCCTGCTGACTGTTCATCAGGATATCAAAAAAGCCACTATTTGATATGTCGCATGTATGGGTTTGGTTAACTTTTAAACTTGGCCACCTCTGGCGGGACATCTGGAGCCGGTTCCGGAACACTACTGGTTCCGATATGTTCTGAGAATGCTTTCCTGCATACTGTTCATCAGGTTATCGAAAAAGCCGCGGTTTGATATGTCGCATGCATGGTTTTAGTTCAATTTCATATTTGGCCACTTCCGGCGGGACACCCGGAACCGATTCCGGAACACAACCGGTTCAAATATGGTCTGAGAATATTTTCCTGCTTACCTTTCATCAGGATGAAAGCCACTATTTGATATGTCGCATGCATGGGTTTGGTTAGCTTTTATACTTGGCCACCTCCAGCGGGACATCTGGAACCGGTTCCGGAATACTACCGGTTCCAATATGGTCTGAGAATGTATTCCTTCTTACTGTTCATCAGGGTATCGAAAAAGCTGCGGTTTGATATGCTGCATGCATGGGTTTAGTGCACTTTTATGTTTGGCCACTTCCGACGGGCACCCGGAACCGGTTCCAAGACACTGCCGGTTCAGATATTGTCTGAGACCATTTTTCTGCTTACCGTTCATCAAGTTATCGAAAATGCCGTAGTTTGATGTGTCGCATGGATGGGTTTGTAGCGTTTTCACATCTGGCCCCTTCCTGGGGTACCGATCCGGAACACCTAAATGGCCATAACTCCGGAACGGCTGGACCGATCCAAACCATTTTCAATAGGAAACAATAGGACCAGATTCCCCGTCGAATGAACCGTCGGTCATTAAAATCGGTTCAGGTTTACTGCCAAAAAGTGATGTGAGTTTTTTTGTACACACACATACACACATACACACACACATACATACACACACACATACATACACACAGACATCACCTCAATTCGTCGAGCTGAGTTGATTGGTATATGTGACTTGACCCTCCGGGCCTTCTATCGAAAAGTCATTTTTGGAGTGAACATATAGCCTTTCCAGTACACTTAGTGTACGAGAAAGGCAAAAATATTGTAACGTATGCATAAAAAAAAGACTTTTTTCGAAGTGAGTTTGAAAAATGTCTAAGCAAAATATTAACATTTGGTTATTTTTGTTTACAAACAGCATCTATTGTTTACGCTAGAAGTGTAGAATTAGCTTAAGACGAATTTCGCGCCAACTCGACCAGTGGTTGGCAACACCCTCTCAGAATCGAATGAAACTTGGTGGGCATAAAGACTAGGTTTTTATAAGCAACTTTGCATACTTAAATTTTCGAAAATTTTCAAGAGTAACATTTGAAGAGGGCCTATCTTTTTTTCGAAAAATTTTTAAAAATCGATGTAACTCAAAAATGACAAGACCTATAGAAAAGTGTTGTATGGGGGACTTTTAGAAAATTGTCCAAGCTTTCATGAAAAAATATTTTAAAAATTCTAAATACATTTTTACACGCTAAAAAATATATTTTTAAAATTAAAAGTCAATTTACAGAAAATGCCCACTTTTTTATGTTTTGAAATTTTTTTCCAAGAAAGTCAATATTGTTGCCTAACTTTCCTCCATACATCACAAGATGGGCACTCTTAAGGAAAAAAAGTTTTTCTAACAAAAACTTTTTCATGTTATTTTTTTAGCGTGTTGCGCATTAACTCGTACATGATGTATCAAGAATCCTTATACCCATTTAATAACACTCAATGGGCATTACAACTTTGTTTGATTGGGTGCCTTCTTTTTCTTGGCGTTACATCCCAACTGGAATAGAACCTGTTTCTCAGCTTGTTTTGATATCTGAATGCTTAAAACAGCATTCTGTTTGCTGAAATTGTATTATTGTGTGCCTAGAACCAGTGGACTAACATCATTATTAGAAGCGAATGATAAAGAATCGGTTTTATTTCAACAATGGCTAACCACTGATCGATGCAATTTGGAAACTATTACTAAGACTATAGACGAGTTTGTTCCGTATTTTGTAGAAAAAGTTGATAAGCTTATAACTCATGATTTCATTTATAAAGAACAATCCTCATTTTTGCGGGATAAAAAAGAATCTCTTAAACAGGGTGAAGTATTAACAATTTGTGACTTTTCAGAAAATTATTCATTTATCATTCAAAATTCAGCTCAAGGTTACCATTGGAATAATTCTCAAGCTACCATTCACCCCTTTGAAGTGTACTACAGAAAAGAAAATAAGTTGGAAAACTTGAGCTTTATAATAATATCTGAAGTACTTACACACGATACAACAGCAGTTCAGTTATTTATATCAAAACTGCTGGATTTCATTAAACAATCGATTGATTTCTCAAAAATTACTTTCATGTCAGATGGAGCAGCAGCTCATTATAAGAACAAAAAAAAAATTGCCAGTTTGTGCAGTTTTCGGTCCAATTATGGATTGGAAACAGAATGGCACTTCTTCGCAACTTCACATGGCAAAGGTCCATGTGACGCTATTGGAGGTACTCTCAAGCGAATGGCAAAACGAGCAAGTCTTGCTCGAGATTATGGAAACACAATCACAACTCCTCGAGAACTGTATGACTGGGCAGTTAAACAGTCAGATATACATATAACAAAATTGAATTTCTGCTTTATTTCAAATGAACAATATGCAAAAATGACGGATGAACTTGAAGAACTATACACATACAGTCACGTAAAAACAATACCTGATACACAAAAATTTCATTCATTTGTGCCAATTTCTGAAAATCAAATTGAAGCGAAGAAGTTTTCGAATTCAATTGATTGATTGATTTGTCATTATTAGAGAGACTTTCAGCCCTTGGCTGGTTCGTCTCTCTTTTCGAATTCAAAAGATATTCCAAAAAAGTTTACTTTGTTTCAGATAGACTAAAGATCTAATATTCAAAAAACGTTACAATAGAATGTATAAAAGAAGGATGTATATATTGTAGAAAAGACAATAATTGAATACACATATACATATGTACATATTTCATCAATACACAAGCGTTTTCATTGATATAAAACCCTAAAAGTAAATTTGTCGTGAGCCCTTTCCAATATCAAGCACGTTTTCAATGTCAAGCACGTTAAGATATTAAAAAAGTAGTTGAGCCCATTAAGTTTTAATGGATTGTCATAAGGATTCTGGATACATTACTGTACGAGTTAATGCACAACACGCAAAAAAAAAAATAAAATGAAAAAGTTTTTTTTTAGAAAATTTTTTTTTTCCTTAAAAGTGCCCATCTTGTGATGTATGGAAGAAAGTTAGGCAACTATATTGTCTTTCTTGGGAAAAAAAATTCAAAACATAAAAAAGTGGACTTTTTCTGTAAATTGACTTTTAATTTTGAAAAGATATTTTTTAGCGTGTAAAACATTTTTTTATATTTTTTAAATATGTTTTCTTGAAAGCTTGGACAATTCCCTAAAAGTCCCCCATACATCACTTTTTTGTACAACTTCTCATATTCGAGTTATATTTTTTGTGAAAAAAACGGCTAATGCGCAACACGCTAAAAAAATAACATGAAAAAGTTTTTGTTAGAAAAACTTTTTTTCCTTAAAAGTGCCCATCTTGTGATGTATGGAGGAAAGTTAGGCAACAATATTGACTTTCTTGGAAAAAAATTTCAAAACATAAAAAAGTGGGCATTTTCTGTAAATTGACTTTTAATTTTAAAAATATATTTTTTAGCGTGAAAAAATGTATTTAGAATTTTTAAAATATTTTTTCATGAAAGCTTGGACAATTTTCTAAATGTCACCCATACATCACTTTTTTGTACATCTTATCATATTCGAGTTTTTTTTTGTGAAAAAAAAACGGTTAAAGAACTTTGACTCTTTTTAAATGTTAGCCTAGGTTAATTTTGAAAAAACAAAATACGCAAAGTTGCTTGAAAAGGTAAAGTCTTGAGACCTACAAAATTTCATAACATTCTGAGGGGGTGCTGCCAACCCCGAAGACGAGTTGGTGCGAAATTCGACTTAAGTTAAAATACACAATAATAAAAAAAAAAAAGTTTACGCTAGAAAAAATACAGGTCCTTGAAGGCAGCTTTATTGAAGTGAGTAAGGATTTTAGCCACAATAGTCAAAAACAAATTTATTCACATGATTCACGATATTTTTATCACTTTACAGATTGTTTTTCTATAAAAAAAAACTGTTGCATATTAGGTTACGTACAATCTTATTTTCACTATTTCTTGTAAATGCACACTTTGAAATCATTAAGAAACTTGTGAGAAAAAAGAATCCCATTATATCCGATTTTCGAAAACAGCGAATTTCGAACTTATAATTATGTCATCGAAGAATAAGAATATAAAAAATGTCCACTTTGCTGATGCTCGGGGGGACACTACCGCAGTACTATCTGCGGATGAATGACAATCTTCATGCGGTAGTGTGCGTTACTGATTGTATGCGAGTCCTAAAACATTCACATCACCTTCTCTTATGACAAATCACGAACACTGTTACAGAAAGCTTCCACCTTGATACGCCTAGGGAGCGCCACTTGTCGCTTGACGTTTACACAGAAACAGCCAGGAGATGACATTCTTTCTGTTTTTATTCTTTTATGAACATTTGGTGCCATTGATGTAAAAGTTGACGAATGTTTTGAAGATAAACTAGTTTCCGTAAGAGAACTAGGGAAGTGGAACCATCTCGGCAGGGGTCCTATTTTGGGCACTTTTCTGCTATAACTCAGAGAATTCTGAACCAATTAACACAATTTTTGGAACGCGATGAGATACGTATAGTATCTAGCCGTGTACAAAATTTCAAGTCGATTGGTTTGGAATTGACTGAGTTATTGCGAAGAGTGAACAAATTACCGGCCGCTGCCCAAGTGGTTCGCTACCCTATGATTTTATCGATTTTTCTACGAAGTTTCGCCCAACTTCAAAGTCCCATTATATTGGACACGATCAAAATCTCTTAAGTTTTCTGTAGATTTGTATCAACCATGCAAAGTTATACTCTTATGAATTTTTTGAACAATCTTATCTCCGCGGAGTAACTAGGCAGGCATATCACAACGTATTCTATCACCTCAGTGGAAAATCTTAGAAAAAACATTGTACTTTTCAACACTATTTCACATTTATTTGCATAACTTTTCAATGAATGCGCATATCGCTGTGAAAAATGGAGTGCAAATAGTAAGCATGTTGTAGAATCAGGCAAAATTGTAAAATATGACACATTATAATGACATATTATATTCTGGTTGATGAATTTCGTACATTTTTCTACAACAATGCTGAAAGTTACAGAAATCGACGCGATTTCATGTGTCACACGATGGAGTATGGTGCAGTTTTATAAATGACTATGTGCTGGTATGGATCACCAAAATTACCATAACAGGAACGTCTGTCTCGACCAATCCGGACCATTTTCAATAGCAAACAATGCAATGTGGTAAAATTCCATTTCGATTTGTACTTAAATCGTTAAAAAGATCAATGGCAACTTTTTGATTTTAAATTCACAATTTTGTGTTTTTTTTCAACTTTATTTGAAACACTATGAAACGATTTACTCAGAGTACCGCTCTCGAACTGCCCAGATGCGCAATCTTCCTCGGGGTAGCAGCAATGACATACAGTTTAATCGCTCTCTTATTTCTTTCCTTCTGCTCCAACATCTAAAGTTAGCCTTATGGTACTCGCCGCAACGCAAACTGATGCCGACTCGCTGATCGCATCGGATTACCTATACACACCGCGCAAAGACCCCGGATGGGAACGGTCGTCCGTTTGGTGTTGGGAAGCCGAAGCGATTTAAGCTCTGTAATCCGCCCTCTTCACCTTCACCGCGCCAAATTGCAGCCATCTTATTCAAGAAGCGGGCGAGGAATCACCACGCAAGACCGGCTGGCTGCGCAGCTAGCGCAGCCTCGGTTCGCGGAGGATGGTGGCGGAGGCTTCGTGAACTCCGCGCGGTGACCAACGAACTGGACCCGTATATCGCCTCCCCGTCAGCAAGCCGCAAACGCGCTGGATAATTGGGCGTTAAGACAATTGGAATTCCTTTATAAATGACCGCGCGCGCGTTTAAGATAAATCATCAGTCGATTATTAGTTTATTTTATTCTCGGTCATTAATTTTGCGCCTTTCAACGCGTTTCGCGTTCGGCACCAGGATTTGTTTGTGAAGTGGGGTGGGGGAAGAAGCAGGTGTTATGGAGGTGGGAGCTCTCCTTTTCGGCCATTCTTCCGAACAGTGATATCCGCTAGCTGTCTGATGGGCGACCGATTAGCCGGGTACAGTGTGTCTCCCCGGTGTGCACTTACGCCTTGATACCGTTCAGGAGTTGGATCTTTCAGGAGTTGGGTTCCGTTCAGGAGTTGGGTGTTAATGAAGTGCAATAGAAGATTTATGGGTCTATTTTATGGTGGCTGAAGTCTGACACTTGTCTATGGAGGTATTATTGTGTGCCACTTGCATCGTTGAGAAAATCAATTCATAATGATCGTATGATTGGAAAGGCTATTCTATTAGGAAGGCTTAAAAGTAACTGCAACTATTTCGCAGATAACCTGCTGGTTGCACGGAGCAGGGCATGTGAGAAACCAGAATTTTGTACTTGCAACTTAAAAATGGTTGATTTATTTAGGGTCTAAGCTTCCCATCTGCATTATCAATACAGGCTATGGATGCTATGTACGTTAGATGTGGTCTGGTATGTCCAGAAAATTAATTTATGCATACAGGGCTTAGTACAGGGTTTAGACAAAATGACCGGGATAAACATTTTTCACTTCACACACCCTGCACACCGTATCCCTACGGCCATCTAGATGCTGGTTCGAGCGCAGCGAGCAGGTCCTCCTAGAGCATGGTCCATGTCTCGTGTCCGTAGAAGACTACCGGTGTTATTAACGTTTTATACGTGTTGCTTTTGCTACGGGGGTGAATCTCTCTAAACCGCAGCTTTTTTTTCCTCGAACCCATAGTAGTCCCGACTTCAACTGATGATGCATCTTCAAATTTCACGACTCTCATTATTGTAAACCATCAGTAAGGATCCGAGGCAGACGAATTCTTCCACCACATCGAAAGTATTCCCGTCTATCGTGACATTTGTGAGCGCCAACTTAAAGGTGGCATGCATTGTTTACCCCCCCCCCCCCCCCCTTTTTCCCAAGAGCAATGTTGAAGATCAGGCATGATAGTCCGCCACCTTGTCTCACATTCCAAATGGTCGCTTTTCTTGTGACTAGGGCAGATTGCCCCTTCCGTGCACTCCTCCGGTAGCTGTTCGGTTTCCCCGGTGTAGGTAGATAGGTGGCCAAATTTGCTGGGCCCATCTTAATGATCTGCGATACCATCCTTACCAGCTGCTTTGTTGATTTTGAGTTGGTGAATGCTATTCTTAGCATCCCTCAGCGTTGGATATGGATCATTTCCATCCCCTAATGCACTGCCATGCCTACGTTGTCCACGTCATTGAGGTGTTCATCGAAGTGCTGCTTCCACCTTTCGAACACCTCACGTCCATCCGTCTAGAGCCCCCGTCCATGCCCTGCATATTTCGGCTCGCTGCACGAAGCCGTTGCGGGATGCATTGAGCTCGTGTTAGCGCGATAGCTGACGTTTCCACTTTTGTTTGTAACCTTTTACGTTCTGCCGGGTTCCTTGTTGCAGCATAATTGGTCACACTGCGTTCTTCTCCTTCAAAATCTTTCTGCGCTCTTCATCGAACCATTTGTTCCATCGACTCCTTCCCAAGTAACAAAATTAATTTTATAATGCTTTTGAAGTATTCTTCAACACCTGTTCTTTAAAACCATGCATAAAACAAATTGCTCTGCAAAACGACATCAACTCATCCATGAACCCGCCATAAGACGAAAGGGGTCCATCCTAAGATGCTCTTGGAGATCTGTTTTTAAATTTCTCTTAAAACTTGTTGTACTTTCCAAGTTGTCCTCAAGGCGAATGGCTCTCTCCTTGTAGAATTCTTCAAGTGCACGATAAAACGATAATAAATTTGTCAGTGCTGTTGCTGATGCAGCTTTTATGTCGACAGAAAAGTTTGTGGAAATGAATTAAAAAATAAAACACAATGAAAATGACATTATTGTAATCAGGATTAATTTATTACACAAATTGGAAATATTTCCGTGGTGTAACAAGGATGCCAAATGCCAAGCAAAATTCATCGTATATACTTATGTTGCAAGATACTTCTAAAAATTGCAACGCGCTTCCATAATAAGGCACTAATAAAATATTCAAAAAAATTATTCCTGGTCATGAGAACATTGTTCATGAGTATTCTCAACATGGCTTCCATTGAAATCTAGGCCGGTGGACGGTCCATTATCGATGGTTTTAATCAACATCACCATGAGATCGTCTTAAATTTCTTTCAACTCATGCCAGAGCTAAAAGCATAACTCAAGAATACTCAGATTTATAACGTTCTCAATGCAGCCTGGTTGGCTTTGATCAAGAACGTCTTAAATTTATTTCATCTTAGGCAAGAGTAAGAAGTATTACTCAAGAGTACTCAGGTTTATAACATTCTTGATGTAGGTTTATGCAAACTCCGCCGAGAACGTCATAAATCATGTACGCCAAACAAATAATAAATTGTCGCACCGCGGTGGATTTTGTAAATCTCGCCCGATGAATTTAATCATCAGCCCGGTACCGTTGCCAACCAGGCAGACCTTTTTCGATAACCGGCCTTGATGCGGTGCAGTGCCTCATTCCTCCGGTCAGCATTTCCAACAGGTAAGCAGTTGTTGATTTTGAAGATCGATGATTGGAACCCCGATGCACGGGAATCGATTTCCTGGATGACCAAACCCACCTCATTTCTGATGCTGCAACCGGAGGAACTTGGCACTGCATCGCGTCGTGGTTGGGTTTCTGGGTAGGTGTTCTTGGTTGGCAGCAATAATGGAACGATGAGAATCAAAATCTGATGCTTGAATTCTTTCTTGTATTTTTCATGTACCAAACTGTTCTTATGCGAGAACAGTTGCTCTTGATCAAGAACGGATGATTGAAGATAACTACTAGAGCCTTATAAAACTAAAAATAAATTCAACAGTTCTTGTTGTGTTAATTGTTTTATGAACTGAACCTCAAGTATTCTTGGAGGTGTTTTTAAAACCACATATTGACGAAGAATAGTTGTGCTCAGCTGAAACTCCGATAAGATCAACTAGAATATGCAATGTTCCGATAAAACTATCATAAAAACAAATAAAACCAAATAGAATCAAAATTGTTACTTCACAGAAAAAAAAATGTTGATATTTAAACGGCATGTAAACCATGAACGTTGTGAATTTTCATGACTTGAAAACAAAATTTGATTGAAAATTGAGTTATTTTCAATGCAAACAGTTATTGCATGAAAAAAATATACAATTTTGAGCTTTTATTTATACAATTTCACACCATCATGCAATTTTCAACGCCAACAGAATATTATAGCGTCTAGCACTTATTATTCTATCGAAAGAGCTCGAAATTTCAACGAACGTGTAAAATTACAGTGACTTCGTTGAAAACAAAAACACAGCCGACGCGCTCAAGTTCGCATCATATCTTTAGATCGAAATAACTGATGCGCAATAATATTTAGATGTTTCTGAAGATTGAAACATACGCGAGTGTCAAAGTGCATACCCGTTGAGGTGTTCCTACAGGTGAGACAATTTCAATTCCTTAGAAGTTCTGATTGCAACAAAGCTGAATATATTATTACAGATACCAGTGACTCAGCCATCAAGTGCAGCTGGCACCGGAGTTCTACCGTCTCCCAACCAACCCAACCAATGAAATTTAGTTATTTGCAATAGACAGCGCACAGTGAATTTACCAGCATACAAAAATGTGAATTCGTATCCAAAACATCGTTGAATAAAATACGCATAACACCAAGGGGCTGTCCATAAACCGCGTGGTCATTATTCCACACAGCAAAAACTGTTGAAATTTCAATGGCATGTAAATCACGAAGCATTGGAATTTACATTGATTGAAACACGAAAACAATTTAAAATTGAGTTAAAATAACTGCACATATTTGGAACACGAAAATGCATGCAAAATTCATCATCTTCCTTAAGAATACATTTATTTGCATTTAATTTTCAATGAATGAAACCACAAATTTCAATCAACGTGTAAAATCAAATTCACCACCGCTAGTAGTAAAAAATGGCCGGCGCGTAGAAATCGTGTGAAAAAAGCTGGTCCAAGATTTGACTATTCTTCGTTTAAGTGCTACTATTATATAGATTCAACGACCGCAGATCTGCAGGTAAGTTCAATTTGATAAGTTGGTAACGAATGTGATACGTGAACTTAGCTACTGTGGTTGAAAATTAACAAACAGCCTGTGTTATTCCAGCTACCCGCAACGCAGCAGAGTGCCATCGTCGTCATCCTCGATAATCACCACCTCGGCGTGAAACTACGCGGTTATGCTGACTTGCTAACTTCCAGATTTCATAAATAAGATAATAGTTTTGTTAGAATGGAAAAAGTATTTCAATTCAATAAACTACTTTCGATGATTTTCGACATGATCTAGTATGTGTTTATGTTTCTGCTGCCTCCGATCGCCGGGAGAAGGAAAAACTTCTGAATCATAGGAACGATTGGGAATGGAGCAAAGCACAACACAAGTGGCGCGTGATATGGTTTATGTAAAAATAAACGTCATTTAAATTTACACGACCATCCTTTGGTTTGAGTTCATTTTAATTTTCAACGCGATGTATTTTTGAGTTTATTTTCATGCTCCAAATATGTGCATGAAAATAAACTTAAATTTACATTTTAATTCTAACTGTGCATACAAAAAATTTTATTTGTCCATACAAAATACTAATTGGCCGAACCTAATATATTAAGCGCATGAAAGGCGACGCGCTCGTCATCAAGGCCGAACAGTCTAAGTACTCGGACGTCTTGAGGGCGATGCGAAACGATGTCAAGATCGTGGATCTGGGAGTCGACGTGTGCAGTATTAGACGTACTCTTATGGGTAAAATGATCCTAGAGCACAAGCGCGACAATTAACGCAAGAGTGCCGCCTACAGAATCTGGCGGAAAAGGTCCTTGGCGAAGGGGTCGAGGTGAGGGCTCTACAGCAGAGGCGACTCTGAAGGTGAAGAATCTAGACGAGGTCACTGAAGCGGAAGACCCCGTCACGCCACTGCGGCAACAGTGTATGTATTGTGCAGGTGGCCGGTAGGGACACGGGTAGCCTTGGTTCAGCTATCTTTGGCGGACGTAAATAAATCTGTTAAAGTAGGGAATATCAAGGTGGGCTGGTCAGTATGCCATCTGAACTTTTATGAGTCACCGGAGGTTTGCCTCAGGTGTCTGGAATCAAGACGCAAGTCATGGGACTGCAAAGGTCCTGACAGAAGTAAACTATGCAGGAGATGCGGCGTCGAAGGCCATAAGGCACAAGGCTGCACGAATCCACCCATTTGTCTGGTTTGTACCGGGAAATCCGTGAACAACAGGTGATCCAAGGTGCCCGGCCTTCAAGAAAGCCGTAGTGAACAAATCACAGTGCAGATAATGCAGCTGAACCTGATACACTGTGACGTAGCTCAGCAACTGCTTTGTCAGGCGGCTTCTGAGTGGGGGACGGATACTGCCGGCTCCAGAGACACGTTCTCCTCCACCCATATGGAGTACCCACCGGCAACGGTAATTGGGTCTACTACCTAGTTTGGTGTCAACTACCTATGAGGGCTTCGAGGTCGCCAAAGTAAACTGGGCCTTCTTCTGAAGTGGTTTTGTACCTCAGCGGTTGTCGATTGAGCACGCAGCGGTGGTCGATTGAGTCACGCAGAGGCTGCACTGTATGACGACCGTGCTGACAGGGCCGGTGGTAATAGAGGGTGACTTCAATGGGGAAGCCGTTTCACGAACCAGCGGGATCAGATCCTGCTAGAGATACTGGCTTTCCCAGTCAACACACGGTCGCATATGCTGTTGAATAGAATGCTAAAGTTGAGGCGATATACGTACACTTTACACACGGTAAAATGGAAGCATGTACGCATATGGCCTGCACTTAAGCATCATATTCTACACCATATAAGACTTCGTAGTTGCTGGGTTGTCGACCTGACTAATGTCGGTAACAAGGGTACATGTAATCGGAATGGTGCGGAGTCGATTATTGGCGTTACTTTTTGTAGTCCTGGTCTAACAAGTAGTTCGAACTGGAGAGTATACGATAGCTACATTCACAGCGATCACCCGGCGGTTCGTTACACACGCAAATAAATCCGTTCCGAAAACTATCCACATCTAGTCACGAATTCCAGAACAAGCGAGAACTTCATTTACAAATATACACCGTGATTTAAAATCACGATATCTTGAATTCTGTGCCACTCAATATACGTAAGGTCTGAGTAACACATCGCCAACAACAGTTGCGGAATGAAAATCACAACAACGAGATCTGTGTTCCAGATCAAAATTCACGGCTCCGAGAACATAGTTCATGGTCCACAACAAACTGACAGGCTCAGATGAACAAAAATCATGAGAACAGGAACTGTGATCTTAAAACCGTGATTCCTATCACGGCACTGAGAACTTAGTTCACGGTCTGCAGCAGAACGCTATGCGCTGCCAGAACAAAAATCTTGTGATTAGGAATTCGTTCTAGTTGTGATCAGTGTTTGTTCATGTGACAACCATGAGAAGTGCTAAAAATGTACGATTTCGGAGATATTTTTATAGAAACTTTTATTTTTGCGGTGAATATTATTGTTCTATTGAATGTGTCATTTTTTACCCTGTGATTATTTTGGAGGAAGGTGAATTATTCTCGTAGCAGCAAAGTTCAGAATCTGTTCACAAAAGGTTGTTTATCCCACGTTCGCCCAAATTAAGCCCCAGCTGCATCTGGATGATGATGTGCAAAGCTGCCAGGTTCCATCCCTCTGCAGCAGTCGTGATAGCTGGTGGAAAAGCACCTCCTCCGAATTCTTGACTGTTTTTTTTATTTCCTCAATGAAACCAAGGTCGCTGAACGCTGGTGCACACCCACGCTAGAACATTTCAGTTTTCAGCATATTAATCGCATGATCCCGATCACTAGTAACGAACAATCACTTTTGAACTTTACGGAAAAAAAATAACACTAAACAGGATGCTTATAATGTGATGGTTGTTTAAAACGGATTTCAGCCCAGAAATCATTCGACCCTTCTGTGATCTGAAGGGTTTCCATAAACATTTTGCCAAAGAAGTACATTGTAACCAGAATTATGTGCTTGAATGATTGATGAAGGTTTTCAAATCTGGGAAAAGTAATTTTAAGTTATTTTTGTCGAAAATGCTGTGAATTATTTGTATGCTGCAATTCAAAATACAAAAATACGCTTACCACTGTTGTCGATCCGTTTTGATTTTATTTTTTCCTTATCGATGCGTTACAGAAAGTGACAGCTACATATACTCGTGATTTTGATTCGCGATATCGAGCACAAAATCACGCGCATGGAATTCCAATATCACGAAACCAGGAACTCTGTTCTTGCTTTATGGGTCGTAACGAGTTTGTTGATAATAAGAAACAATAATGAACCTTTGTCCCAAGAATCACGAAGAAGTTCACAGAAATGATTTGCAACAAATCACGGATAAGTAGCAGAACTGTATCACGAAATCAAGCTTAAGAGGTGTTCCAGTTGTCATGATTTTTCGTTCCCGAAAATCAGAACGGATTTTTAAGCGTGCAGTATAGACTACAACAACAGCAGGCAACGAGTAGAGGAAGAGGCGGCTAGGCCAAGACCAAGCCCTCGCAGGTGGAAGACATCATATTTCGATGAAGCGGTATTTAGGGAGGTGCTCCGCCGTGAGCGAAAGTCCACCCTAGAAATGGGAGACCACCGGCTTACTGGTGGACTCAAGCGATTACGGACCAGCGCCACACCTGCCTACGGGCCTGGTGGTGGACGCAGCGAGCACGATCTGAGGAAGAGCGAAACGAACGGCAGGTGGTGGTCGCCACTGCAAAAGCCACGCTGAAGATCGAAGATAAGGGCAAGCCTGCTTCGAATCTCTGTCAGAGTGCCAATGCGAATCCGTGGGGTGATGTCTACAGGATTGTGATTGCCCAGACGATGTGTGTATTGGCTTCTTCACAGTAATCTCCAGAGATGTTGGAGGGGATCATCGAGGGGTTTTTTTTTCGCGTCATGATCCTAGTCTTTGGTCTCCTTTCGTAGGACAGCCGGGTACTGAGGTTGGCGATGAGGAGAGGGTCACCGATGTGGAACTTGCGGGGATAGCAAAGTCCCTTAGCGTAGGTAAGGCCCCAGGTCCGGATGGAGTTCCGAACCTGGCCTTAAAATTAGCTATTGCAGAGGCTCCCGACATGTTCAGATCTGCTAAGCAGAAATGCCTGGACGAGGGAGTTTTCTCAGAGGTTTGGAAGTGGCAGAGCCTGGTTCTATTGCCAAAGGCGGGAAACCATCCGGAGACCCGTCGGCATATAGACCAATACGCTTGATCGACACGGCTGGGAAGGTACTCGAAAAGATCATCCTCAATAGCAGATTGAGGCACACCGAGGGCGTAAATGGTCTCTCGCGCAGGCGCAGCCAGTTCGGCTTCCGGAAAGGGGAGGTCGAACGTAGATGGTATCCTGTCGGTTACAAAAACCGTCGAGATAGTGCTCCAGCGTAAAATAAGGGGGATTCGCTACTGTGCAGTAGTGATTCCGGATGTAAGGAACGCGTTCAAAAACGTCAGTCGGCCGGCTATTGCCGATGCGCTCCTGCGTCTGGGGATACCCGGATACCTGTACAAGATTCTCGGAAGTTACTTCCCGAATCGAGTACTAGTTTACGACTCAGAGGAAAGGTGGAGGCCCAACTGTTAGCAACCATCTGGTGCAGCTGATAGGGCTTGAAGGGTAGTGATCAGGGTTGTGCAGTATCACGATGGTTAATGTCGATCGACACTCGCTTTAACCATCACTTCATACGACAAACGCAGTCCATCAAAACATAATCGATTCACGCAAAAGCCACTCAAGCCAACCCTCGTTCAATGCAGAGTCAACCACATCCAGCAGCAGCGATCGTCTCTTGTTTTCGAACCACACGATGAAACACCGAAGCGAGTTTTTGTTCTACGCCTTGCATTCTATTCATAGGGCGTGCTATGTTTGTGTTTGAAACGCCATGCAATACTACTAAACAAATTGACCTTCATCCTGGCCCTTTTAGATGAGAGTCACCCAGCAGTGAGTGACATAACTCTGCGTCGAAACGACGGTTAACAAGCGTTCGGCTGCTCAGGAGATGTGTAGAGAAAGAGCGGGGCGGCGGCAGCCACCGTATCAATGCGTTCGTCTCGAATGTGTTCGTTTGCAACATAGAGACGGTCGGCTGTAGCGTTGATGGAGGAAGAAGGGCAATGTTGATGTTGCGGCTTTTTTGTGTTATGATGGTGATAATGCACAAGACTGGGTGATACCCTTGCCTTCAGATCGTGTTGCACGTAAGCATCAGTTCTTGATTCCGAGGACAAGGACGGGTGAGAACCACTCGGGAAACTGGCTAAGCGCCAGCATGCTATCGTGGTGGACCCTCCAAAGCGAGTCATCGATGATGTTCGTTGCTGCAGGCTATGAAGCTAACCTTGAGGGTGCGATGTGCACTAGCCCCTCGTTGAAGCAATGCCTTCTTGGTTTCGGAGAGACGAGCTAAGCTGTCCATAAACCACGTGGTCATTTTTTGGGGACTTTTCAAACCCCCCCCCCCCCCCCCGCGTGGTCATTAGTCCATACAAATTTTTTTATTTGTCCATACAAAATGGTCATTGGCAGACCCCCCCCCCTCATGACCACGTGGTTTATGGACAGCCCCTTAGTTGATTATTCAAATCGGTTGAACTTGGCAGCGTGATCGTTATTGATCCTAATGAACTCAAGGTATTAATTCTCTGAGGTGTTTAAACTCCATTTACATAAAGTCTCATATCTTTATAAGGCATAAGGATGTGCTTTTTCTTTATTTCCCACAAATCTACATGTTAGGCAAAAAATACCATGCGTTTGTTGAAAGTTGAAGGTCTCGATCCAACTTGCCAGCGTCGAGCATTGCAAACCCGTGTACAGCAGGAAAGCTACATGGAAAATTCTTCGTTTTTGCTTCTGCCAGTAACAACAACCACCGCAACAACTGCAAGCTTTCCACTGTAACACGATTCCTGGAAAAACTAAACACCTCATTCAGGCTCGCTTGTAATTTTCCAGCCGAGTACACTCCGCTACCGCAACGCCCAGTAATGGACAAATTAGCAAACAATATACCCATTGTAAGCGAGAGGTTTAGGTTTTATGATGCATTGCATTGCTGCATGGCTTGATTCGGTGAGGCTCTTCTTCGACGCTCATTATTACCAACAATTATGCTGTTCAGAGGAGCGGTGCGGTGCAGCACTACCTGAAGGCCCCTTCTCGTGTTCATCGCCGCCGCCACTACTGCTTTCAGTGCTGTGTAGCCGTTTATCGACGTAATGAGAGCATAATTAATCTCAATTGTGCGCAGGTAAAAATGGTTTCCATCAGTCAAAATGGCGATTCCAAGCTGGCAGTCGTCGCTTTTCTTCAGTTCAGCGCGGTTGTTTCTGATGGGCTGGAGTAATATTAATATTTAATGTGCTCATTAATTATTAATTACGGGGGGCGATGATGGGCTGGTAGGTGCTGTCGACAAACCCACAGACTATGGGCTTAGACCTACGGAAGGTGAGAAATGCAAAGCCGTACGCCTTCTTCTGACTGGCGACTGACTCTGACGTCGTCTAGGATAATGATTACCGTTTGAATAAGTCTACTTGACTTCCATTTTTAATCGCATTAATTCAACCTGGCTGCATAAAATTATGAACTACCGCACCAGAATTAATTGAACTCGTTCAATTTCCCATCTAGAGGGTCTGGGAGCAAAATTAATTAAACTTAATGAACAGCTCTCAACGAAAGCGTCGGCTGTGCCGTGTGGTTCGGAAGCTCTCCCCTTTTGAAACCGCAGATTGAACTGGAAATTCGATGGTTGAAAATGGTGGAAAATGCACTAGCTCTACCAATGATCGGACAGTTTCCCCTTCTAGATGGATGAGTAATTCGCACCTCGCTGAAGTGTTCTAGAGCAGCGTGAGATTGGCAAAAATACTCGTTTTTAACGAGTCCTGGGTAAAACTTCCCTTAAACTCGAGTGACGCACTGCTGTCAGTGCATTCGATTGACGTTCATAGATGAAATAATTATTGCGTGCATCTGTTTCAACTTCGGGGCAAGGAACGTGCTGAGGATGATGGAGAGCTACCCGCCGGTGCCTGGCATCCGATGATGTTCGCTAGGCCACACTCAGTGAAACAACATTTATGAAATATTTCGTTTCGATATAGGAGGTATTCCAATAAAAATACCTTCCACGGTGGCTGCAAATAGAGTATGGCCGACCGTCGGATGCACGGTTGTTGTAACTTATGAGCGGTGCACTGCAGTGCATATTACTGTATTGCACCACCACCACCACCACCACCGCCACAAAAGGATTGCACTGCATCAGCGTTGATCGAAATCCAAAACAAGTGCATGGTAGGAATAAAACTCATGGTTGGCTCTACGTACTTGCTTAAATGTTTTAAAAATAATAGTTTTACATTAGCATAGGAAAAGTCAATAGATGTTAATTCTAAATTATCACTGGAATTAACAATGATTCAAAGGATATTTCGAATCTTCTCTAAGAGTTAACCTACGTTGCTACACAAATTTTCATTTTATATTTTTAAAGCTTTGCCACCAAACGCTGCACTCGCGTAAGTAAACCACCAACAAACAAGGGTTAGGCACTTATTAGTTAAATGCTCAAGCTCGGCTTTACATTCAAGTATAAATACAAGTCATGGAGCCCCTGCTGTACTCCCGCGAGGTATCCAACTCAGCCCCAGTTCACCAGCACCAACAGCTTTACCATGCGTGTGCGAGCTTGGTGTTTCTCTAGCCTAAGTATGGAAGCAAAAAAAAAACGGAGCGAATAATTTATGGGGCTATTTTACGAATGCCATTAGATATCACCCAAGACACGAACGGAGGGGGCTGACGGAAGGAGAAGGGGAAAATTAATTTTATTCGTAATTTTTTATTCCTTATGGATGTTTTTGCCACTCGGAGCTACTGGCTTGCCATAACCATGTCAAGACAGCGTGTCTACTGCAGCGAACTTATTAATTTATGTTCAATTTATCACCACCTCAACGGCAGAAGAATTACTGCAGCACTCGATGAAAATGGGTTCAAATGGGACTAGGTGGATATTGTTTCTAATCACTCTTGTATCAGTTGTATTGGTCGTCAAAACACACGTCAAAATAAACGATTGCCACTTCACGTTCATCATTATTTATTTGTTGTCTTCTGGTGGCCTAAAGGCTTAATGTTCATCTAAAAACGGTTTTTCGATTAAGGACTCGGAGTTCAACTCAGTCCTACGAATTGAGATGAGGTATGTGTGATGTGTATGTATGTGTGCCTACAGTGTATCAAACAATTGTCCGTACAGAAATTTTTTGGTCAACATAATTTTTCATTCAAATGATCACAACTTTTGTATACATCAATCAAATACGCCGAAATTTTGATCAATCATAAACCATATATTAAAGATCCATTGGAAAATTTTTGAGCGAGATCGTATAAATTTTCTGAAAGTTATAGAACTTTTAGTAAAACTTATAAGATTTTTGAACACATTTTTAAACATATCTCAATATGTACACGATGAACCTTTTTACATTTTTTTGTGATACAGCTTATAGCTAAGGCTTTCAGATGCAGCTTCGATTGAGGTTTTATATTCACTGCAAAAAATATGAAAAATCTGTATATGTTCAGAGTGTCACTTGGAAATTTATCATATTTTGATCAATAAAAGTGCCAAGTGTTTTCAACGTTTTTAAACTCTCCTAATGTAATATTTTTATACAGGACCTACTAAACTTCATATGAAGAGTAGGTCCCATGTAATTTTTGTTCAGTTAATGCACTTTTATGCAGATTAAATGTGCAAAATAAGGTAATTTTTTAAACATCGTCAACTATATAAGCACATTATTCATATTTTTTGTAGTGAATATAAAACCTCAAAAGTAGCTGCATATGGAAACCTTAGGTATCAGCTGTAACACACACAAAATTGAAAAAGTTTCATCGAGTACATACTGAGATATAATGTTTTGAAAATGTGTTCAAAAATCTTATAAGTTTTTCTAAAAGTTCTATAACTTTCAGGAAACTTATTCGATATCGCTCAAAATTTTACCAATGGAGCTTTAATATATGATTCATGATTGATCAGAATTTCAGCGTTTATGATTGGTGTATAAAAAAGTTATGAACATTTGAATGAAAAATTATTTTGACCCAAAAATTGCTGTACGGACAATTTTTTAATACACTGTAAGTATATGTACAGAAAAAGGTCACTCACTTTTAAGGCTTTTCCCATTGACCGATTTGGAAAATTTTTAATCGATTTGAACTGCAGTTTTTCATTCGGATTGGTCCAGGCGTTCTGGGGTTATGGCCATTTTAGCGTTCCAAACTAGCACTGGCGAAAGCGATCCATAATTCATTATAGCAGATTAAAACGAAATATGGAAAATTTTCATGGAGTTTTGAGCTCAACAAATATGCAATATGGGTATATTTGGTGCGGCAAAATGTTCGGAGTTCAAAGAGACGACCTGTAATGCCAAGATGGCGGTTCGAATTCTAAGAAGTGCTGTCATCTCAGACCCCCTCCCCCCTTTGTAGACTTGCAGATACAAAATTTTCAAAATTTGTATGGAGCGTAGACTGCCCAGCCTGCACACCCTTGTACTGAAGCTCTTGGGGAAGTTGATCATTTTCCTCTGTTATTTTTAATTCAATTCAATTACAATGCGCATGATACCCAACAAATATTTTTAAAACTTGTAAGGTACTCCGGGGCAAGTGAGACCTACAGCTATATTTTTATTATTATTCGTGGAAAACGGTCGTTTCGTTGTGAATTTAGGTAATGCACAATTGTGTTTACCTGTGATGCCGGAAATGGGGTCAAAAACTCATACCTACGGATACTTTGAATACATAAATAGTTATTGTTTCAACCAAGGAATTGGCATCCCTATCCCACCAATGCAATGTTTTCGTAGCCAGCATAACAGCGGCTCAAGCGTAGGGCTCAAGCTGACAACCTATCTTTCAACACAGCAGCATAATTTTAATGCGGTGTAAGAAAACAAGAAGACCATAACAGTTCCCTGGTTTCAACCATAAAGAGACCATTTATGTTATTGTTGTTAATATTTAATTTTCAATTCACTAGGTGAGATTGAAGTGCTCTACTGCATTCGTTGTTTAAATATAGATTTATCATTCTACAAATACTTTTTCGGTATCAGGATTATATTTGTAGTTTTTGCAAATGATTTTAAGCGAAAAAGCTGTATATGATTTTTATTTACTACCTTTAGTTTACTGCTCTCACTTGCTCCAATGCATTTCGCTATCTGGGGTATGTGTGACTTATGAGAAAAAATAAACATTGAAGTGTAGAATTAGGGTGATGTCAAGGGTGATGTTAAAATACACATAATAAAAAAATAAATAAACAAACACAATTTCATAGGTTGATTTCGGCTTGTCCAGCCTAAGACAAAATTAGCACGAAAGTCAATAAAAATTGGTGACTAAAGTAATCTGCTATTGAATAACACCTCTTTTTAGATGATGAAGTTCTTGTTTAAAATGATTAAGGTAATTCGCCAATTGTTGAACACTACCCAAATGTTGAACAGTTTTTGAAAATGTTATTATAAATTAAACTTAAGTAATTTTCCATCAACGTAAACGTATGATGTGGATGCGTATACATGTGTGTCATGATATTGCTCTAATAAAGTTACAAAATTATACATATTTTACGTCAAAAATATCGATTGCAAATTTTGTACCGCTGATGACACGAAAACTGCACAATTCTTAAGATTAATTTTAAGAAATTGCTGTTACGAAATAAGCTTTGATGGCAAATCGACCACAAATATCAAAGTCACGCCATAGTTACAAGAACGGGAAGGATGTCCTTAACAGTTTAACATTGTTTAAAATCACATTTTCATTGTAATTCCGTTTGAAAAAAATATTTTTCTTATCACACTATCATTATGCATCTAGGATCCAATTGTTGAACATACGATGTTAGCATATCTGCCAGGTCACTTTACCTTTTTCAGGAGCGATCCACAGGTTTCAAAGCATTTCAGGGTTGCACCAGAGGTGTTCTAGGGGGTTTAGTGTGTCCCATGGGTTTCCAGGAGTGTTTCAGGAGCTTTCAAAAGCGTTCTTTTCTTCAGTCGTTTTCGCTTCTAGTCAAATATTTTAAGCAATTTTTTGCATTTAGTTATGTTTAAAACGATTTCAAGCGGAGAGGACGGGGGGTTCAGCAAAGTGTGACGACCCATACAAAAATTTCAAAGGTCTCATATAAAAAGTGTGACCTAGGGGAAGGAGGGTTTAAAATGGACAATTTTTGCATGAGGTAATTTATGGACGCTCCATCATTTGAATGGATTGTCACTCAAATGACTAACTAGGCAAAAAACACGAAAAACCCGGAAAAATTCCGCCAGAGTGAGAAATTATCGGATGTCGGATCAAAGTCGGGTCAAATTTTATCAAATGTTGGGCCACTGTTGGACTCACATCGGATAACTGTTGGGTCTGTGTTGGGTTTGGTGGCGAAAATGAAAACAGGTCAATGATAGGTTTATGTCGGGATATACGTCATCAATTACGAGCAAAGCTTGAACCGTTCAACAATTGGCGAGAATCGTCCAACATTAGGATGAGCTAGCTTATGGAAGCGTTCAACATTTGGGTTAGAGACTTCCCATACAAATGTTCTATTTTCTCTTAGAAAATGGAGTTTAAGGGAATATAAATTAAATGGGAAGTATAAGGAATGAGTGGATCTAGACGTTCACTGGATGTTTTTCAACTAAAGTGGAATCATGTACGGAAAAACAAACGAAAACAAAAATGCCAGTACTAACCGTTCAACAATTGGCGAATTACCCTAAATCTTGGATAAAACTTTTTTTAAAGCATGCATTTTTCATGTTTCTCTATCAATATCTTCCATTTTTTTTACAGAAACGCCCATAAAAAATAAAAATACGAAAACGGTCCTTTTAAAATTGATGGTTTAAAAAAACATTATTCAATTATTGTAAGATTATGTAAGAAAGAAGATGTTACAGAAAATCTCGAAACCCCAAATTTCCTATTGGCGAGATTCATCAACAATATGCTTTTTGTATGAAAAAAAATGAATTTATTTTGCACGAGCTGCTAGAGTTGAATCAAGTATTTCCCAGCGATTTGTTATTTTATGTGTAAAGTAATTTATGCACGATACCACAAAAATCTTATAATTGTAAACTCTTAACATTGCTATTCGTATAAGATATTTATTATTTAAAAATATCTCTTGGCAGCATTCAAAAGAAGTAGTATTATTCAAAAACATATTAAACAATATACAGGTGTCATCTTGTAACTCAAGAAAATATTGATTGAAAATCGCCTATTTATTTAACAGGATATTATCAATATATTTTTTAACAAAATTACATAGCAACAACTTCTTCAAATGGAAAACTGCGATTCTTGTATTTCGACGTCTTTGAAGAAAAAAATGAATCAAATAACATAATTGAACAACAATTTGTGGAGCGGATCTGGTGTGATGGTTAGAACACTTGACTATAACGCCGAGGACCTGGGATCGAATCCCACTCCCGACAAACTCGCAAAATGTGAGTTCTTCCTTCGGAAAGGAAGTAAAGCGTGGGTCCCAAGATGAACTAGCCTAGGGCTAAAAATCTCGGTAATACAGATAATAATAATAATAAAAATTGAACAACATAATCACAACGACGACCCCTTTGCCTAACGTCCTGGTTTTGAACGGTTAGGTACTAGTAGTTTGATGATGACTACTAACCCTAGACAGCCAAAAAGATCGTGGTTGTGATCTGTTCAATGTTGTTCGGCTTTGCTTTCGGTTCTATCGATCGGTGACACTTGTTTAGATAGAGATACATATCGAGCGAACGTTGCTTATTTGATTTTTTGCGCTTTCATCTCTTATGCTCCTATTGTGACCAAATGAACTTATTCGAACCGAGTTTCATTCTTTCTTGCCAACTGGATTTTACTTTCTAGGTTTAATCATCGCATGACTTTATGATAATTGAATTTTATTGGCTTTTCTCGGTGAGCGTAATACTACTCAAAAAAGGAGTTACACCCTCGTTCTTTGAGTAGTATTACGTTCACCCAGAAAAGCCAATAAAATTCAATTATCATAAAGTCATGCGGTGAATAAACCCAGAAAGTCAACCTGAAATCATCGAATACTTATCGAAATTCTTGATATGGGCTTATTTAGATGAACATTTCAAAATGAGTAAATTCATCATCTTGACGTCTTAAGTCGGATATCCCTTGATGTCCCGATTAACTTTGACGAAGACGACATTCTTCTATGTAGTCTTATTTTCGAGAAAAAAAAAATTTTAAACCATGGAATAATATTTTCATTATCGGATAGGGTCTGGGACTATTTGGGCAGGTGGACCTACTCTGAGCACTTGCTACTGTAACTCAGTCAATTTGAACCAATTGACTTCAATTTTTGTACATGGTTAGATACTGTACGTATCTCACCGTGTCCCGAAAATGAAGTCAATCGGTTTAAAGTTGCCTGAGTAATAGCAGCAAGTGCGCAAAATAGGCCCCCCAGCCCAAATGGTTCCAGACCCTAGTTCTTGGTCCTGATCAACTTTGCCGAAAATAAAATTTTTCTGTGTGGTCTGATTCTCTTTTTCTGTGGCGTTTGGGGTCTCCAGTTAGCTTAGTGGTTAAGGCTATTGATCGCCAATCCGGAGATGGCAGGTTCGATTCCCGCTACAGTCGGGAAAATTTTCTCGACTCCCTGGGCATAGTGTAAAATAGTACTTGCCACACAATGTACAAATTCATGCAATGACAGGCAAAGAAAGTCCTTTAATTATTAACTGTGGAAGTGCTCAAAGAACACTAACTTGAAGAGATGCAGGCCAAGTTCCAGTGCGAGCCATAAAGAAGAAATAGAACAAGAAGAAAAAGAAGAAGAAGAATAATATTCTCGAGCTTCAGTAGTTTGGATTCTCTAGAGGATATATTCAGAATCAGCTGATCCAGCTGATTCAGAAGTTTGAAATTTGTAAAATTCACTAGCGCCTTCTGGAGAAAAAAATCAGAATCAACAAGTTCATTATCAAATAGCTTTCGATGCCCTGTACAACTTTGCCGAAGGCGAAATTCTTGTGTGTGGTATCCCAGCCAACACATGGTCGCATATGATGCTGAATAGGATGCTAAAGTGGAGGCGATATGCGTACACTTTACACGCGGTCAAATGGAGGCATGTACGCATATGGCCTCCACGTTAGCATCTTATTCTACATCATATGCGACTTCGTGTTGGCTGGGATGTTTCTAGAGATAAAGGTAGAATTTAAATTTCTAATGCTTACTAGCACCTCCTAGCGAATATACCTAGAATCAAAAATTGTGATTCGATAGTACGTACGTTTCGATAGTACGTACACTAAACGAAGCGATGGTGTACGTACTATCGAGGTATGCCTGTAGTCCATTATCCGGAAGTTCTTGATGATCTGAACTCAACTTTGCCGACGACAAAATTCTCCTATGTAGTTAAAATTTATGAGGTTCATTAGCACCTCCTAGCGGATAAACCTTCAAAGTAAAATTTTTAGTCAAACATTCTAGAAGAGGTTCTTAGAACCATCATAAACGCAAAATAAATGGTATTAGGTTTTATGACGGTTCACAAAACCTCTTGAGGGCTTATTGGTCATCGAAATGTTACTTGGCCTAGAATTAAATAGTTCATTATCGGATAGTTCTTAATGTCCTGATTAACTTTTCCACAAGCAAAAACTTCTATGTGGTGTGATTTATGAGAAGCAGAAATTGAAATTTTCTAAGATTGACTAGCGCCTCCTCGCGGATAGAATCAAATTGTTCATTATCGAATGGATCTTGATGTCCTGATCAATTTTGTCAAAAACGAAATTCTTCTATGTTTTTTATTCTCTAGGTACAGAAGTTAACCAATTCATTGGTTCACTAGTGCCATCTAGCAGATAAAGCTGGAACCAACTTTACAATACATGATACAATACAAATACAATAGACTCCGCATCTATTGGCAAGAATAAAAGTTCAATAAAAAGAGTGACTCCGTCAAAAAGTGCCATGGCGCAGCATATGATAGAGCAGAATATAGGTTAATTTTGTAGACAAAATATGAAACAAGCCGGGTCCCGTGGCGTAGTGGCTACATGTTTGCTTCATAAGCAGATGGTATGGGTTCGATCCCAGCCCCGGCACTTCCGTCAGTTGCTCTTTCCCCCTGAGAGCAGCTGACACCTGACCCTCTTCTGAGCCAATGGCTCAAATGGACCCGGATACTTGGACATCGGCGAACGGCAACTCATAATGGACCCCCAATCGGACTGGAAACAGGAACAACCAACAGCCACACATCAGCTTCCTCGTGCTCATCATTCTACCATGATAGGGTAGAAAGTGAAAGCAGCACAACGGCAACCAGTTAGATATAGTAGAGTTATACAGTAGAATTAATACATTTAGGCGCTGTACAAATTGTAAGTACAGCTTCCAATTGGAATCGCTCACACATTGCCCTAGTGGACAAAAGAGCTGTAAATTAGGTTAAGTGAAAAATAACCCTCGGACTAGAAATCACTCCTAACAAAACACAGTATCGCTTGAGTCCTTTGTGTGTACTATCACGAAAATAGGAGCACTGTTCCCAAAATAGGAATACCCTATAACAAAGAATTCTTCGGCACTTACCCGCTCATACTGGTAGAATGGTCGACTGGGTCCGGCGCGGCCGTACAGGTAGGGATAGTATGCTCCGTACATAACTTCCGGGCAGGACACTGCCATTGTCGCGATCCGAACGGAACCGAGCAACCGAACTGAGCCTGCTAAGCTTCAGTTGGTTGCAGGGGGCGGTCGATGACACACCCGTTCACACTCGTGGATTATGGGTATCTATGCACTTCACTCAAATCGACCCGCAGCGCACTGGTCGCACTTTTTCGTTCCCACCAAGGCCAACCGAGCAGCTGTGTCACCGGCTTGGGGTCTCTTCAAATCACTCAAATCACGCCTCTTCAACCGGCTTCCGATGCGCTGATATTGGCAGTTTTATTTATTCACACTTTTCTGCACACTAGGCTCATAAAGAGGCTGCCAAGCGGCCGGCAAGACACCGCCGACGATCCATAAAGCAAATATTGTACCAGAGAGTTTGAAAAACGAGTTCTGATTTTAAATTTCAAATCGCTTCTTCATGTTCTCCCATCATCACACACACGGCCGAGAGTTGCTGCTTCTGGTCTGCGGGCTGGCGGCGGTGGTGGTGGTTGTTCGGCGTCGGTTCGTTAATTTCTGGTCGTTTTTCTTGACGCTCGCCTTCTGCTGGCTTGTCTGCACGGCTGACGGACTGACGGGTTCACTAAATGCAGCGAGCGAATCACGCGTGTTCTCACAACTTTATATTATTTCACTTTTCTTGATTAATGAAGCACACTGTGGTAGGACTTTTTGTTTCGCCTAATAAGAAATGATTAATTTAAACACTTTTTTTTTTAGGATGACGGTATCCTGGCTTCCAGATCTGTGCTCAGTGACAGGCAGAAGCGTTTCGCTAAACTGATTCACTGTTCGTATACGCGGTTCCCCGGATGTTCTGAGCAGAATCCACATAAATCTGCAAAAAAAAGTATAAAGTGATATGATAATTGTTATTTGGATTATAATCGCTGGGAATGATCACACTTGTTTCCACCTGCAAGAATGGATCACCGTAGGCAAATGGTTTTTACGATAGTTGACAACCATATCGATCTGTTATAAGCCAGAGTCAGTGTTAAAGTAGATAAACTTTGAGGTTGGAAAAGAGCAAGCAAGACATGGATTGGAACAATATGCTGAGATTTTATGCAACTTTAGATGGTACCGTCGACTCCTTTCCACGTACCAGATGGTGCTCTCGGCTGCGTTGTTGATGGCAGCCACTATTGTAATCCAGCAGTCCTTTAGAATGGGAAAATGGAGCTCGCCCTCGTCAGAGGGCGTACCAGATACCCGTCAAAGTCAATGTTAGCGTCACGATAGGTGTCAGAGAAGTGCCATCCATCAGTTAGAACGTGGACGATTGATTCCATACATGATGTGCATTCTATGGGCTTATGAAATATAGCGTGCTCTTCCTATGCACTCACACTAATTAGCCAGACAGTTGAAGATCGACAAGCCTTAACATAACTCATTCATTCTCATAAATAGAACAATTAAAATCACCTCAAAACCTCGTACATATGCTAATTAGTGCGGGATCCGCAATCATGTTTTTTCCCTGCCATCGCATGGCTTTCTTAATGGCAGCCCGAGTCCAAGTGGAATCTCGGTGAAAGAAATTGTTTAATTTTCATTCGGATTTGCGACGTAAAGAAAAAAAAAAGATGCCTTCAACACACAGTTAGCAGAGAACAAAAACGCGCGACACAGCGAGCGAAAAACAGTTTCCAGACAAACAAGACATAGGAAGAGGCGCATATTACACAGCAATTACAAGAGTCCGGGGGCCAACGAGCGTGGATCTCTTCACAGAGTGTCTTGTTTCGAACGGAAATCGGAAGGCGACTGGAGGTGAATACTAATTAGCAGTAATCGTCATTATCGGCGAAAGACTCTCCGTTCCGTTGTTGGATAGGTAGGTACCTACTTTGTGAGCAGTTTGTGGAGACCCAAGTGAAATCTGTCGACGGCATTTAGTGGCGTTTGTAACATTTTAAATGTCTTGATACGTATTTGGATAATTGGTGTTAGATAAAATCCTATTACTGGGGAAGGTAACTGCATATTGAACATTTCCAGCCCAAAACATAAAAAAAACATTTTTGATATTTTCCAAATTCTATAAGATTTTGTTCATGTACTGGATCGTGAATCATTTATTATTGCATCTACACATAACCATTTTTTCTTCTCCAGAACGTATAACAAATACCTGATTTTCTTCTTAAACCCACGATGTTAGGATTATCGTACCACGACGGCGTAGTGCACGTTCAGTGTGCCTTTCTGGGTCATATTGACCTCGACATCCTACTAGGGTTAAAAAAAAATATAACTCGAAAACGGCTTGTTGGATTGAAGTGATTCCACTCGTGTTTATCCCCGCTCTCCTAATTACACCCTCTAAAGCAATGTTAACAGCAAGCACGAGAGTGTCCCTGATACTCAAACTACGCACATCACTCGATCCATCGTCGCCTTGATAAATCGTATCAGTTTATCCGGGAATCCGTATTCGTGCATAATCTGCCGTAGCTGTTCCCGATCGATTGTATCATACGCCGATTTGAAATCGATGAACAAGTGATGTGTGGGCACGTTGTATACGCGGCATTTCTGCAACACCTGGCGGATGGCGAACATCTGGTCCGTTGTAGCGTGTGCACCCATAAATCCAGCATGATTTTGCCCCACGAACTTTCTTGCAATCGGAGATTGACGGCGGCATAAAATTTGAGAGAGTATCTTGTAGGCAGCGCTCAGTAGTGTGATCGCGCGGTAGTTCTCGCAATCCAACTTGTCGCCCTTTTTGTAGATGGGACACACGATACCTTCCATCCATTCCTCCGGTAATACTTCCACCTCCCAAATCTTGGTAATGACCCAGTGTAGTGCTCTCACCAGTGCTTCTCCACCGTATTTTAGAAGCTCGCTTGGTAGTTGATCTGCTCCAGCGGCTTTGTTGTTTTTTAACCGGTCAACCTCCTCCTCAATCTCTTGGAGGTCAGGGGCCGGAAGTCTTTCGTCCTGTGCACATACTCCTAGATCTGTTAGCACGCCACCTTTGGTACTTGCAACGTCACCATTGAGGTGCTCGCTCATCGTAATGTTGCCGCCACCTGTCGACCACCTCACGCTCGATCGTGAGAATATTCCCGTAATATCTCGGCACATGTCGACTTGTGGCACGAAGCCTATGCGCGAGCGGTTCATCTTCTCGTAGAACTTTCGTGTGTCCTTAGCGCGATACAGCTCTTCCTAATCACCGATTTAGTCTAGAAATGTTATGTTTGAAAATGAAATTTGAAATGTTTTTTTTTTGATGGTTTGCTCTAGCAAAAATTTCACTTAAACCCTTTGCGCCACCCCTAAATATCAACCGAAATCGCTCATTTTTGTACAGCTCACTTATTTCGACTAGTAGATCATTTTCCACTTGAGAAATCATATCCTGGAGAGATTTTTAAAAAATAGCTCCACCCTAATGCACATCCTTGCGTTGATCGGCTGCCACCCGATCACACGTTGTCGAATCTTGCTCAACACTATACATCCTGTTCCCAGTTCATTGATGGTACTTGGTAGAAGAGCCGCTCGATGCCCGCTTTTCCGAACGTTCTGTCCAGTTCAAAAAGTTCCTGCAACACCACGATGTCGAAATTGCGGGGATGTAGTTCGTCGTAAATTATCCTGTCACATCCTGCGAAACCTAGTGACTTGCAATTCCATGTTCCAAGTTTCCAATCGTAATCCTTATTTCGTCGCGTGGGTCTTTGCCGATTGTATCGAGCCGTATTTTCTCCTATGTTATTCGCAATGGGGATTTTTACGGGTGGCTTATTGGGCTTACGCCAACACTCCTGTCTCACCGGAGGGCCATCGTGCCAGTTCTGTTTAACCTCCCAATCAACACTGGGGCGATCACGCTGATGGGACTACCACCTTGGATCTAGCTGGGCGTGATGCAGCATTTATTACTCATCCGCTGGATGCCAGAACAGACGCTGTTTGAGCCGCACCTCCTTGGTGAACAGACGCTCGTGTCGTACCTCCTCAATCTAGCTGAAGTCAGAACAACAGTGCCCAGGCTGCACTACCAGCAAAGCACACAACTCTTAGCTGGCAGTCTTTGTCATTGTTTGACCCGTGGAAGCATGAGGTAGGAACTTGTAAGGACCAGAGCTATGTTGGACGCTCTCCTTATAGACTCACCGTTTTGCAGCCCACACTACAAGCAAACTACAGCAAAATTTCATTTGAATGGATCATTGAAGCCATCTTTTCTGGCAGTTGCCGCATCAAAACAAAGGCTTTAACATTGTGACAGCAGTCGAGTTACGCCATGATCTATTAAAAAGGTCGCGTCTACGCGATTCGTGCGGTGAGCTGAAACTGCTCTATTCAGCGTTTCTCAAACTGTGAGTCGCGACCCACTGGCACTGGTGGGTCGTGGGCTGATGTTTGGTGGGTCGCGAAGGCTAGGGCGATATTGTAATAAAACTCTCAATTAGCTTATGTTGAACTGTTTGTTTGTTTTCTTATCGATCCTTTTATCAGTAATGCTCATTCGGGTCGGAATATAAATGCATAACACATAAAAAAAATTCAAATGAAATTGTCAGACATTTTGTTGTGACGGGAATTCATCCCGCCGCAGATGTTTTTCGGACGCTGTAACAGAAACCAGTTCCACAGTATTGTTTTGCAACAGATACTCGAAACTACAATTTATTTTCATTAAATAAGACATAAAATAACATATAAATTAACTTACACTTTAAGTTTCGTCCAGACGTCAACAAAGTACGGATATAATGACAATAATAATCTACATACACCATACAATTTGGCGTTTCACTTCAGCTTGCACATACAACTTGAACAACAACTTGTATGCAAGCTATACAACAAATTTAGTTTGAATTCTGAAACTATGAGCTTTCAGTCAGAAGGTTGGAGATTATGTTAAAATTTTAGATTTTACTTGTGTTCTAAAAAAAATGAGTACAAGTTGGTGCCTGAAGTTAACATTCTCAGTTAGATTTCCAGGCCCAGTTCAACAGTTAAAATATTTTAAAAAAATGCCAAAAATTACCAAACTTCGACAAGAAACACTACAACACTACCGTTACTGAGCTTTAGTAAAGCTGAACTTGAGTAAAATTATGCTGAATGTCGATAATCTGGAATTTTACGGAAATCAGAACAATAAAAACTGATTTCAATAAAAATAGAAATAAAATAAATGTGTATGAAGAACATTACCAAAAATTTGAAGAGTACTATAACTCCAAAAAATCTACTTAATTTAACCCACTCGCTGTAAATATTTTCAAACCTGTTACACTAGTTTACAAAATAAAACGAAAGTCGTGAACTTCTGTCAACGACCAAAGTTTTTGAAGTACAGTTTAGCAATGATTTCGAAACCGTGCTTCAAAAAATTTTAAGTAGAGCGGTTTTTGAGTTTTAGCTCAATATCAAGTTTTACAACTTTTAAAAATATGGAATTTACTAAAATTCAAATATCTTGAGTTTTGTTCAACCAATTACAAATCTTTTTCCATAAATTAAAAGCTGAATACAATACCATTCGATCATCTGAATGCAGGTTTTGCGTCAGATTGATGAAATTCAAGATATTGGCGAGTTTTAGGGACGATCTCCTTAAATTTTAGCCTTATTTCCAAAAATATATGAAGAAATGAGAAATGAGAATAAGAAAATAATAATATAAATATTCTTTCTCAACGTTCATTTGACATATCATATGTAGGCGAGTTACATTAAAAAATCAGCTCAATCGGAGCATTGATTACGGAGAATGAGATGTGTGAAGTGAGTGTCGTTGCTTAAAAATAGAACAAAAAACGATTTCAAGTCATCAACCTTGTATGGAAAGTCGAAAAAATTTCGGCTCTACTGTAATTTTTTTCATTTGCGTTTTCGAACTCAGGGCATGATTCTACACCAAAAACGATCACCAGCTTACCGAGTTCAAAAATGCTGTAAACTAGTGTTATCTACTGTTACATGGAATCAGACTAGTTAAATATTTTAGAAAATTAGAAACTTATTTCCAATTCTTTGGACTAAGAGTTTGCTAAAGCTGAACACTTGGGCTGAGGTGCCTTATATACATTTAAAAAAAATTAACTATACATTGAAAATACTTTTTTTAAAGTTTGAGTACTGCGCATGGTACTGCGTAATGTAAGTTAATCAAAACCTTTTAAACATAGTGTCTAAAATCTCATGTATACATGAATAAGGTAGTGTTCTATGCGCTTGTTTAAAATGGAATCTGTGAGTTTTGAGATCATAGTACGCGCATGAAAAATGTTGTGTATGTACCTCAATGAGACGTCGTCTCATTGTGATCTTTGTGTGTAGAAATCAAGACTTGCCCTTGCAGTTCTTTTAGGTTTTTATGCATTGAAATTTTTCGTTAGAGAATAATATAGTTCTTTTTTTGCGCTGTAAAACAGGGATGGGAACACTCACTTTCAAAGAGGTACACTCACTTGCTATTTTCTCAGCTCAGAAGCGTGCAATCAAGAAACGATGTATGGACGACTTTTACAATGTGGTTTTGTCTAAAACTTTGCTGAATAGAGTAGGGGTCGCACACGCATACTAAAGTCGTGACAGAATTTTAAAAGCGACTCTCCACGAGGTGAGTGAAATTTACATTCACCTCGTGGAGAGTTGCTTTCGCATCTCCCTCACGACTTCGGTATGCGTGTGCGACCCGTACTCTATTCAGCAAAGTTTTAGACAAAACCACAAAAGTCGTCCATACATCGTTTCTTGATTACACGCTTCTGAGCTGAGAAAATAGCAAGTGAGTGTAACTTTTTGCAAGTGAGTGTTCCCATCTTTGCTGTAAAATCCATTGAATTAAATTGAAGTTGTTCAAGAGGTCTGTATACCTGATCTCTCCCCAAGAAGCTGTATAAAATCATACAATAGGGTGTTCTATAAGACTATAAACATCGGGTTTTCGATCACAAAACTGAAAATTTCGCGATTCTTTCACCTAAAACAGTTAATTAGATTAAAGAGGGAACAATTACATGTATCACATCAAGTGCTTAAAAAGTAATATTGAGTAGGTGTGTTGTGTTCGTCAAAAAAAAAAGTGAGGTCCCAGCTACAGATTTGCACAAAGTTGTAAATTGATTGGATGAAAATACTTCGCAACGTACATAAAATATAGTTACAAACCATGAGTACTAACCTCGGTAGGATTTAAGCAGGAAAGATATCATAATTTAAAGATTTTTTGCATCAACCTCCGTTCTCAGCGAGCACTGGGGTGGGGAGAGGGAGAAGTAAGGAGGCGAGTGACGGCCATGTTGACTGCCATTTTTGTACTCCTGCAACTATGTCCTTAAAAGAAGTTGATCGGAAAGCCTTTAGAGTTTTCGAACGATAATTGCTGCAAACAATACTCGGCGGTACAATGCAGGATTGTATTCGACGGCGTCGCATGAACTAAGAATAGTACCAAGTATATAAAGAGATGGATATAGTAAAGCGAATTAAATACGGCAAGCTACGATGGGCTGGGCAGGTGGCTCGTATGCCGGAGGAACGACAAACTAAAATCATATTCAGCAGAGATCCAGAGAACCATCGGCTTCGTGGAAGGCCGCGCACACATTAGCTTTTTGCAGTTGAGGAAGACCTAATATGTAACTCTTAACGTTCAGGACGACTGGAAGCGATTGGCACAGGACCAAGACCGGTGGATTTATCACAATAGATCAGAGAAATGGTTGCAGTGATAAGTTACCCTACAAAAAAAAGACCAGTGGAGGGGCACCAGACAACCAGTGATCGTATACGATGTTGCATAAGATGATAAAGTGGAGGTCATATGCGTGCATGCATCCATTAAGGCGCATGTAAAATGTACGCATACTGCCTCCACTTTTACCCTGTTTTTCAACATTTTATATGATCACTGGTTGACTGGGATAGACTAGGTTCATTTGACGTAGACTCACCGCTACGAGTTGTAGCCCATCAAGTATCAAGTAAGTAAGTATTTCTCGCGCTTAGTATCATACGGGCGTATCTACAATGATCGATTTCTCTTCATCGACTCTCTCTTTGGTCTATAACTTGGTCGATTATTATTTTTCCGTTATTTTCATTATTCTAGATGCTAGTCCTAGTCGTCCTGTACCGAAAAACATCAAGAGATCATCCAAACACTGATCGTATTTCCCGGAAAACCCCAAAGAGAAAATCGATGAAGAGAAATCGATTATTGTAGATACGCCTGTATGATACTAAACGCGAATTTTTTTCTCTTTGTACGTTATATCGAAGCAAAAAAAATGCTGGTGTAGATACATTCAACGTGAAATTATCCCCAAATAGTGATTTCGATGAAATTCACAAAACCAATAATGAAAAACATGAGTATTCACGAAAAAGTCATTTTGTTTTTTTGTGCTTTGATATACATAACGTATATTTTGCGGCGTTACTTGTTTACGAATTTGCGCTAATTCTGGGTAGCAAGCCTAATGAAAAATGCCAAGTGTTACCGGTTGTTTTGGACTCCCAGAAGCTAGGTGGCGCTGTAAGCGTTTGATGATAAAACCCTTTGATATTATGTATTGTAGGTGACTATATACTAGAGTGGGTCAACGTTGTATGGGAAACATTAAAATTTGATCGCATCAACCTGGAACAAAGCTTATATAATCTAGAATAGCGCTCAAAACAACTGTGTAAAATTTGGAAACGATTGGTTGCGTCCCCGTATTCCGCATTGTGATTGCAATTTGTATGAAATTTAGTATGGGAAAACGTACTTTTGGCATTTTTCTCATAAGTTCAAATTTTTTGTCTACAACTAAGTAATCGATAACGTAGAAGTAAAGTCTGGGATATGCTAAAAAACTTTGCCAAAGACCGCAAAGTGATCCCACGCTTGTGAAAAAAAGGTAAACGCTTGGTAAGTTGGGCCATAAATTGAGATTTTATTATTGATGTTATTCCTTTATATGTTATATGACCATCAGACGATCTGCATGTAATAACTTTTGTCATAGCTGTCGGATCACTTTACGGTCTTTGACAAAGTTCTTCCGCATATTCTAGGCTTCAACGGCATTAGTTAGATCATTTTAGACAAAAAAAAACAATTTATGAGGAAAATTCAAAAAAGCACGTTTTTCCATACTAAATTTCATACAAATTTCAATTGCAATGCGGAATACGGGGACGCAACCAATCGCTCCCAAATTTTGCACAGTTTTTTTGGATGCTAAAAAGAATCGGAAAAGCTTTGTTCCAAAAAATCGACTTTGTTGACCCAGTCTACTATATACCAAACAACTTGTTCGAACACCGCAAAGTGATCCGACGCCAGCCAAAAAAGGTATACCCTAGGCAAAGTGAGGCGAAGTTTTGAGATTTCATTAGGCCGTTACAAATATTTATTTCGATATGGACCAGTAGGTCTGTGCCAAGAAGGGAGATAAAAATATTTATTTCACTTTTTGTCCCACCAATCTTTGGCTGGTGGAGGGGGGGGGGATAAAAATAATAAATAATAATGTTGGCTATTTGACTAATACCGAAATAAGAGCGCCCATTACTAATCGTTGACACTAAAGTCAAAATATGCAGATTCCATCTCCAATGTCGTTGAATAAGAGAGAGGCAAAAAGTCGACGAAATTATGGAAAAACGACGCGCAGCTCGTGCGCCAAAAATTTTTGAAGTAATGGGGGGGGGGGGGGGGGGTTGGATACAAAAAGTCAAAAATAAATTTGTATCGGCTTTATTGATATTATTCCTTTACATGTAGGGTCTTGTAACATTTGGGCAGGTGTTCCTATTTTGGGCACTTGCCGCTATAACTAAGTCAATTTCAAACCGATTGATTTGAGTTTTTGTACAGAGTTAGATACTGTACGTGCCTAACTCTGTACAAAAATTCAAATCAATCTGTTTGAAATTGACTTAGTTATAGCGGCAAGTGCGCAAAATACCAGACCCTACTGGAAAAACAACCATAATATCTCGCCTCACTTTACCTAGGGTATAACTTTTTTTTAATAGGCGTCGTATTACTTTGTGGTCTTCGGCGAAGTTGTTTGGTATATAGTCATCTACAATAATACCAAAGGGTTTTATCATTGAACGCTTACAGCGCCATCTAGCGGCAAAAATGGAAAAGTTAAGATTTCTGACCACCAATTTTGAACATAGCTTCTGGGAGTCCAAAACAAACGATTCAGGAGGTAAGACTTGGCATTTTTCAAAATTTTTGTTTTTCATATAAGTATGGGCCACCCTACTGTATAGCTGCCACCCTTATTTCTTTTTTTAGTTGAAAACCATGACTTTTAATGTATTATTGATAATTTAGGCTATTTTCAACAGTTTCACCAATTTTTGAAATGGTTCGATAATACGATAATACTTTTCAATAATTATTAAACAGCATTTCACGTGTCATATATTCAATCGAACCTATAGTTGATCGTTTTGAGTGCCTGTACTGATTACATATCCATTATTCACTGGGGTTACCGAAAGGAATCCTCACATCGCCTTCACCTCACATGCCAATACCATTAAAAATGTTTGCCATTTTAATCCCCGTTGACTTATGCGGGGGTTACACTGCGGCGGCCACCTTGTTGACATTTTTGCTTCAACTGTCACAACACCGAACACCGTTGTTGGCTAGTCCACACCGCCTGCTCACTAGAATCCAATTATCTTAATTGAGTTATGATCCGTCGTCGTCGTCTACCCATCCAAATCGTTCACATCGTTCGAGTATTTTGAATTGCATTGCTGTGCACTGTACACACGCGGCTACAGAATCCGTAGAATATTTCACCGAACACTCACGAAAATTGGATCACGAGACAGAAATACGCAACATTGCTGAGGAACTCACTAGCTATGTGGCGTCGTTGATCCCCCCACACCACCTCTTCCTCAAGCCTTTGAAGCATCTCCCAAATGCAACCGCCTCTTGCCTATGCAATGTACATTATGCAATCCCATTCGATCACGTCTATGTCGCCGCGATCGATGACTGACGATCGACAGCTACTACGTGCATCGCACAGACTGGCCCGGTTGTTCTAAATATAATCGTCAATTGCCGTCTACAGTCGGATGCACTCAATCCCTCCGCGATGGAAAGTGTTTGACTTTGCCAAGATCACTTGTAACTATTTTGTTGAAGCCATATTTATAGGCACATTGCTGAGAGGCTTATGAGTCGTCAACTCCGTTGCAGATCCATTTTGCAGGTGGAAACAGCTATTCAAACAACTGACCATAAATCACCGGTTTTACGTTCCGACGTACGTTGAAGTCACTTCGGAGGAGCGCTCGCGCTAACGTTAGCTGGAAAATTTCTAGACCATGTACTTTATCACCTGAGGCAGCCCAATGTGGCTCAATGTCAAACACACTATCAATCACTCAACCTGACCCAACCCGCGGGCGGAAGTTTTGTTTTATGGTCGAATTTTCCACGAGTTTCTTCTGCACAGCAAGTCTTCCTCGTACCGTTGAACTACTCCGCTTCCAATGTCACTAGTTTCTACAGAGACGTCCAAAGCACGTGTCTCCGACGCCCACCAACTTATTCTGCGATCCACTATTCCCAGCTCATGTTGTCCATTGAACACAAACCGTCGCGAATAAAGTTCGCATCAGTCCCGCAACACCGACGCTCTGACGCAATAGCCACAATAACAAAAACAACAACCGCAACAACGGCCCAACGACTTGCAGTGGATATCTACGCACCTTCACGTAGGGAGCAATACAGTACGCGCAATACAGAGCGCGCAAGCTAGTGCAGCTAGTCCAACACAACAGCAGCGTGCTTGGCGAACGCGCGCGTATCAAAACCGAAAAATCAACTGAAACAGAAGAATTTCGAGCTGTTTGCTTTAGGTTGGAAATTCTCGCTAAACCAGTTCGTCGTCCCAAAGCTGCCGCGACAACGACAACTCACACCGATGCGGCGTGGCGGCGGGGTGGACAGTCGACCAATCATCGGCAGTTTGGGCACGGCGGCGTTGTTGGTGCGCTGAGGATATTCGAACGAACGAACGAACGTGTGGGGAACACGACTACGACGGCGAGAGAATCGTCTGTCTGTATGTGCTCGTACGATGGGAACCGGTTTTAGCAGTGTGCTGCGGTGGGCGTGGCTTCGGCAAAGGAATATGCAGCAGTGCACGGTGGATTAGCTCCGCCCATCACAACCGAAACGCGATAAAGATAATTGTGATGATGTGTGTTGGCAGCGTTAATCCGGTGAGAGCAGTAGAACACGGTAAGTGGAAGATAAAGATAAAAGTGCTGTTTATTCAAACAGCAGCAGCTACTGAATTTCACCAATACAGATCAGACGAGCGGTGTTCGATGGAGTCCATAGTGCACTTCAACTACATGCGGAGTAAGTTGATTGAAAAGTGCATTTGCGGAACTTTATGAGAGTGAGATAGGGTGGATGTGATATGTATTGATATTCCGTGTTTTTTTTTTTAATTTTATGTTATAAAAATGCTTTGTTATTAAGTTAATCTGAATGCTTACTTACAACTTACTCACGATGGCACAAATTTCCCCAATGGAGGAGAACGTGCCTCTGGAGCCGACCTACTGATACTTACATGGTGGGCTGAATTGAAAGATCTACATCCTGGGCATTTGCCCGCCATCGGGTTGCCCTCAGTGCTCTTTATCGGAAAACCGGAGATGGTTACTCAAGGTTTCCAAATTTCTGCGTTCCCTGTACTGGTACACCTTCATGGAAACAACTTGAATATTGTGCCTTAATAAAAAATATTCAGAGGAAACCTCTCCATGAATTATGTTTTCATTTTTTTTTTTTTTGTAATTATCACGGAAGTCGCATTCTTGCAGGATTTCTTTTCATAAGTTAGGCATGAATTGCTCTGAAGATTCCTCAGACAACTGTCTTTGAAAGTATATATTTCCGTGTACTTCTTTGTAATCCCTGCAATTTTTAAAGAAATTCTTTGATAGAGACCAGGGATGGCATGTCACGCAGAAACTGTGCCCATTTACGCTCATCTTTCACTGAACTTCTCAGTTTCATTTTTCTTACAAAAGAGAAAGAGCAAAAACGCACAATAAAATGTACACAATTTCTCTCACGCAGAGTTTTTGTGCGGGTGATTAGAATGCTGCGTGAGAGCAATGAGAGCCCGCAGATCATAATCCCAGTGCGCAATTTCTGCGCGCACGCAGAAAAAAACAGAACTCAGTGCACACGCAGTGTGTTCAAAGGGATCAGTGTTGTTTGAGCATTTGGTGAACCGAAAGCATGCCAGTGAGTCCAAAACCCGCTAAGCGGTATCAAATCCTGTGATATCAGAGACAAGCAGACGTCTTAAGCTGGTCCAGAACTTACAGTTGATGGATATTTTGGTTCCAAATTCAACCAAAAGGCTGTGCTAGTCAGCTAACAAATTTTGTTTTTCAAATATATCAGGAAAATTTGCAAAAAAATGCAACGAAATTTCAATTTCATATATCTCATGATCCTGATTACTTAGAGAGTTGGTGTCTTCGGCAAAGTTGTTTGGCTGATCAAGGACTAACCGATAATAAAACTTGAGATTCAAAATTGCACCGCTAGGCGGTGCTAGTGAGTTAGCAAATTTTGTTTTTCATATATATCAGGAAAGATGGCAAAAAATTGCAACTAGCGCCGCCTAGCTGCAGAAACTTGAACCAAACGGTAATTATTCTGAAAGCCCTTGATCTACCAAACAATTTTGCCGAAGACACCATCTTTCTAAAGAATCAGAATGCTGAGATATGTGAAATGTAAAATTTGTACGCTCTCTTGCGCCGCCTAGCGGAGAAATCACGAATCATACGGCCCATATTCTGAAAGCCCTTGACCAGCTGAACTACTTTGCCGAAGAAACCAACTCTCTAAGTAATCAGGATCCTGAGATATATGGGATGGAAATTTTGTCATTGTTGCATCTGCTTGTCTAAGATATCATATAAATCACAGACAAATAGATATGTGACACTAACGAAATTTCAATCTCATATATCTCATGATCCTGATTACTTAGAGAGTTGGTGTCTTCGGCAAAGTTGTTTGACTGGTCAAGGACTAACCGATAATAAGGCTTGAGATTCAAAATTCCACCGCAAGGCGGCGCTAGAGAGCAAACAAATTTTAAATTTCGAATATCTCAGCATCCTGATTTTGTAGAAAGATGGTGTCTTCGGCAATATTGTTTGGTAGATCATGGGCTTTCAGAATAATTACCGTTTGGTTGAAGTTTCTGCAGCTAGGCGGCGCTAGTTGCAGTTTTTTGCAAATTTTCCTGATATATATGAAAAACAAAATTTGTTAACTCACTAGCACCGCCTAGCGGTGGAATTTTGAATCTTAAGTTTTATTATCGGTTAGTCCTTGACCAGCAACAACTTTGCCGAAGACACCAACTCTCTAAGTAATCAGAATCATGAGATATATGAGATTGAAATTTCGTTAGTGTCACATCTATTTGTCTGTGATTTATGTGATATCTTTGACAAGCAGATGCATTTGCTACTACACCCTTAAATGAAACAACACAGCGCACGAGTAACTTTCACGCAGCGAGCAAAAAGACAAAAGAATTTTCACGCAGATTTGTGTAACACTGGATCAGCACATTTTTTGTGTTGATCCGGTGTTACACAAATCTGCGTGAAAATTCTTTTGTCTTTTCGGTCACTGCGTGAAAGTTACTCGTTGCGCTGTGTACATCGAGTTCTGCGTGTAGACGGCGTAATAGTACTTTCATACTCTTTGTGGTACACACAGTATTGCACTGGAAGCACGACTGAGTGCGCACTCAACGAATTTTTGTGTGCACATTTTCTGTGCGCACAAAATGTGCACGCAGAAACTGAAAAACATGCTTGTTCTATCATTTGTTTGAGCACTAATTTTGAGTGTGCCGCTGATTGATGCCAGAGAGTGAGCGGCTGGTTTGTGTGTGAAAAAAGTTGCGTAGTTCACCCTCGCTCTCGTTGAAAGTCGTGTGTAGAGTGTATGTTTTCTCTTCTCACGTTTCGCACTGAGGAGCATGCCATCTCTGATAGAGACAAACCATCCAAGGGCTGAAAGTCTCTTATATAAAGACAAATCAATCAAGGAATGCTTTTAGAACATATCAAGTTTTTTCTTAAATTTTCATAAAATGAAGATTCTTGCAGGATTCCCTATAATGATTTTGGCAAGAATTCCTCCTGGGATTATCGGAGTTTTCCATTTAGAATTCATTCCTGTCCATGTATGTCTTTGGATTTTTTTCAGGCATTCCTCCAAAGATTATTTGAGGAATTCCTCCTTGATTTTTCCTTGGGGTTACGTCAGGAGTTTCGGTAGAAATTTTTCCGTTCATATATTGCTTCGAACATTCATGAAGAAATTCCTCCATGAATATGATCAGAATTTCTCGCAGGAATTTTTCTTTGGCATATATCCAGTAATGTTTCGGAAATCCTTTCGAAGAATTCTAGGATATTCTCTTGAATATTCCGATTTTTTCCAGGAACTTTCTAATATTCGTCTCAGCAACTCCTGCAGAAATTACTTCAGAATCTATTCCTTGTCATCGTTTTCATGATTTTTTTAGAAATTCGCCTGCAGAGGGGTTTCCAGTTATTCCAGGGATTATTTCAATGAATCCTTAAAAAATATAAATAAACTTCTACAGTGTTTCATAAAGAACTCCTACCGGATTTTTAAATCTAAAGGTTTTCCTTTAGAAATTACTAGTACCTTAAGGATTTTTTTGCACTTAAGTCAGGAATTGCATAAAAAAAACTTCAAAGTATTCCTGAAGAGGAATCAAACATTTGTTCGGAAAATTCTGCAAAGATCCCTTAGAAACGTATTGAGGGATTTTTTCAAGAAATTCACCAGCATCTTTGTCTACCATTTCTGCAGACATTTTTAAGGGATTTGTTCAGAAAATACTCTATAGATTTACCCAGGAATCATTCCGCAAATTTATCAAGTAGTTTCTGCAGAAGTTCTCATGATTTTTAGGAATTAGGTCGATATCCTTAGGAATTTCATTATATATTCTCCCAGGCACTCGACCAGTAATTCCTCCAAAGATAACTTCAGAAATTGCTTTAGGAATTGCAATCCAGGAATCCCTCCAGACATTTTTTTTTAATACTTTCTACTAGAAATCTACAAAGGTATCAACAGTTTTTTTTAGATAATCCTCCAGGCTTTTTTTAGAATACTTTTAAAAATAAATTCTTGGAGAAATATTTTTAACAATTTTGGCAGGAATCTGTTAAGGGAGTTAACTCTAAAAAAAACCTTGTAGGAATGTCTGCAGGAATCTCTGAAGAAATTTCTCAGAGAGTTCTTGGAAAAAAAATTCAAAGGAATCTTTGAAGGATTGTTAACACTTATGTGGCCAGCAGGGTACCCGGGTACCTTTTTCAATCTCAAATCTCGACATTTTAATGGTTGTTGAAACTAGGATGTTGGAACTCTGTTAGATCTTAGAACTCGTAAATATACATCTATTAATGGGGTTGACCGAATTTTAAAGTAAGGAGGGGCAGGGGGAGGGGCTCCTGCATTTTTTTATTACGTGGAAGGCCGGCAGGGTACCCGGGTACCCACGAAATTGAAATGATGATATCTCCGTCAATTTTCCATAGATTTTGGAAATTTTTAGCTCATTCAACTCAGAAACTCATCATCTATCGGGAAAATATTTGGTTAGACCGATCTAATCACCGTGGTTTTCGGAAAATCCATATTTTTGGGAGCATGTCCTTATACCATATTGAAACCCACATTGTTAAGACTAGGATATCTTAAAGTGTTTATGGTCAACCATGGCCCCACGAGAAGCGTGTTCCGAAATCACAGTTTCAAAGTCAACACGTTTTATGATTCCAGGCCAGTCAGATACAATATGCCAAAGCAATTTTACGATGCTTGGTACCGAAATTGCTACTAACGTACCGAAAATCCCGTATATTGTATTGTATAAAAACATGGATCCGTAAATCCGGATTTTCCGGTACCCATGATGATCGGACCGGTCCAACCAAATACGATCTCGATAGATAATGAGTTTCTGAGTTGAATGAGGCAAAAACTTTTAAAATCGGTGGAAAAATCGCTGAGATATGATCATTTCCATTTCGTGGGTACCCGGGTACCCTGCCGGCCTTCTACGGGTGTTTTTTTTGCTGGCCACACTACGGTTAAAGAGTTTTAGAGGAATTTCCGAAAAGCTACATGGAAGAGCTTTGGATGAAATGCCCTTCTGAAATTCCTCAAATGATCCTTATAATTCTGAATAAGTCTAGAGAGACATTTTCAAAAAGAAATCCCTGAATAAATTTCAGAAACAACCGGAGCAGAAATTTAAGATGAAATTCTAATTTCTGGAAAAACTATTTGAAAAATTCCAGGCATATATTTGAAGGAATCCCAAGGAAAACTTTTTAAGAACTTCCTGGATATGTAAGAATTTCTCAGAGAGTTCTTAGAAAAACTCTTGGAAAAAGTTCCAAAGGAATCTCTGAAGGATTGTTAAAGATTTTCTAGAGGAATTTCCGAGAAGCTACATGGAAGAGCTTTTGAAGAAATCCCCTTCTGAAATTCCTGAAATGATCCTTATAATTCTGAATAAGTCTTGGGAGATATTTTCAAAAAGAAATCCCTGAATAAATTTCAGAAGCAACCGGAACAGAATTTTTTAGAAGAAATCCTAGTCTCTGGAAGAACTATTTGAAAAAATCCGGGCAAATTTTTGAAGGAATCCCAAGAAAAACTTCTTGAGAACTTCCTGGATATGTACCTGAAGAATCCCTTCGGGAAGCCTTTGGGAAGTGGTATTGCTAGAAACGTTTATTGAGGATTATTTGGGAAAATTCCTGGAGAAATCTTTAATTAAAATTATCGGAGGATTTTTCTCAAAGTGTTCCTGGAGCAAACATTGGACGTATTTCAGAAGGATTTCCTGTATGAATACCAAGAGAAATGCCTAAATGAACTTTTGTGAAGGTCCTTAGAAAAAGTTCCTTAAGATATTCCTGGAGGAGTTCCTGTAAAAAATCCTAGGAAATATTTATCAACGCACTACCAACGGATGTTAAAACCAAGCCTTCGATGGAAACATTCAAAATAGCCCTAAGAAATATGAACCGATAAAGAATCAAATTCAATTTTTAAATTCACAATCGAAATTAGTATTACTTAACAATTTTGTAACTAGATTAGCTTTTCCAATGTACTTTTAATTGTTTGTTTTTCCTTGACCCGATGTAAAGCTTAAGCTAATAGGTTATCGTATTGCTAATAAATTACAATTACAATTACAATTACAATTTTAACTGGCTGTCGCAGTCTAGGGGATCAAAACGGATAGTTTTGTTCTGCCCGACGTTTCGGCACTTTGTATTTGGCCTTTTTCAAGGGTGGAACTGTCTACCGTTTTTCGTTTTTAGTTTTTGCCGTTTTGTGCATTTGGAGCTTCTTGTATGCAGTGTTAAACATTTATATAATTATTGGTAGAAATTGGGGCACTAACTATTTCTAACGACTTACACTACACTGTTCTCAGAGATGTTGTTTAACCAATAATTGTATAAATGTTTAAAATTGCATACAAGAAGCTCCAAATGCACAAAACGGCAAAAACTAAAAACGAAAAACGGTAGACAGTTCCACCCTTGAAAAAGGCCAAATACAAAGTGCCGAAACGTCGGGCAGAACAAAACTATCCGTTTTGATCCCCTAGACTGCGAAAGCCAGTTAAAATTGAGAAATCATCCAGTCAAATAATTAAGCGAAGGAAATATTTATGAAAAGATTTCTTAAAGATTCCAGAAAGAAATTCATAGGTTCAACCTTAGAGAAGATGCTGGAGAAATATCTCGGGAAATACATGGATTGATTGATTGATTTGTCTTTATTTCAGAGACTTTCAGCCCTTCTTGGCTGGTTCGTCTCTCGAATACATGGAGGAATATTTGGAGGTTATCCTGAAGGAATCTCTGTATGAACTCCTGCAGGAATCGCTGTAGGAAGTAATAATGTAAGAATCTCTCGAGAAATTCTGGAAGACTTGACAATTTTATAAAAGAATCCTTAAAAATCATTAAAATATTTTTTACAGTCACTGTTGAACAATCTGAAGGAATCCCTGAAGAAATTTCGGAAGGATTTCTCTAACGAGTCTTTAGAATAATTTCTAAAGAATTTATAAAAATTTACCTTGAAGAATTATTATAGAAATTTCTGGAAACGCTCTTGAAGGGATATCTGAAAGAAGCGTTGAAGAAGTTTCTTTACGAACCCCTTGAAGAGTTTCTAAACAAACCACTGGAGGAGTTTCTGAAAGATACCTTAGTAGATATTGAAACAAAATTTCTGGAGTTATCTGTGAAAGAAATTTATGGTGAAATCTCTGCAAGAATTCCTATAGGAGTCTCCCGGAAAATTTGTGATGGAATCTCTGCAAGAATTTCTGAAGGAGTCTGTGACAGGTTTTATAAAAAAAGAAATTCTGAATTTTTGATTCTTGGAAGAAATCACTGAAAACATTTCAGAAGGAATCCTTGGATGATTTCTTGAAAGCATTCATGTACGAAGTTCTGTTAAAAATCTTTGGATGAGTTTCTGATGAAACTTCAGCAAGGTTTTCAAGAGAAATTCTTGGAGAAATTACCAAGGGTTTCTCAAGTGGAAACTCTGAAAGAAAATCTAGAGAATATGGAAATTTTGCAGATTTCCTAAAGAAACCCACTTTAGAGTTTTGTAGAGCATTCGAGAAAGGTTTAAATTGATTTCTAGCTAATCTCTAGAAAACATTAGAGAATATCTATGAGTCTGCTAAACTCAGATTCTATGAATTTGCTAAACAAATTCCTGGCAGAGTACTTAAAGGAATACTTCGAAGGCATGTCTGACAGAGTTTCTTTAAAATTTCCTGGAGGATTTTTCATAATTATTCGATATTTTTTTGGAATCTCTCAAAGAATTCTCATTTAGGAGTTTTTTTTACACCAATAGGGGCGCATAAACTACCTATTCATAAGGGTATTTTTTTTCAAAATTTCACATACGAGGAAGGTCGGGAAAATATATCTAATATCAGAGTGTTTTTAACACACAACAACATAATATACGCTAATATCACGGATTAGGACCCTTAATTTGGGGGTGCGAAAGAGTGATTTCCAATATCTTAAATGAAACTTTTTTTACATACCTATAAAGGGTGAGTCGTTAATTATTGTGCCACTCTACCTTCAACTGATTCGCAAATTGTCTACAGTTAACGAAATGAAACCAAATTTTTACAGTAGTTTAGTATGTGTATGTATTTCAACTTTTTGGTATAGGTTCAAATTTAGGATGCGTTTCAATGAAATTTAAGACATTTTCAATTAACGCCCTCCATGTGGACATGTTCAGGCTCCACTTGAAACAAATAATTAAAGCTCTCAGGCTTTTTATGCGCATCGTGCCTGGTTTTCACCCAGCTCTAAGCTTATGTTTCACTGAAAACCGTTCCTGAAACCTATTGACGAACATTAAGATGATCCGATAATGTATAATCATTATTTTTTTTCAAAGCGCGATACCATGATTTTTGATTTTAGCATGTGATTGTACAACATCTTTTTTTAGAACTGTTAACAAAATTTATTCTTTATCGATCGGAATCTCACTGATAACTGCTTAATTCATTATTTGTAAACAATAGACTATAAGGATAAACTGTGCAAAATTTGGTTGATTTTGGTGAAGTAGGAAAAAAGTTATGTTAGTTTGAAAATGGCACAATAATTATCGACTCACCCTTTAGGCTTGAAGGTTTAGAATGTTTACACATATAATTTTCCTGATTTTCATGAACGATACTACGAATTTTGCCAGAAGTCAAACTACAAAAACATTTTCTTATATTTATTATTATATTTATTATAGTTATTATTTTACCGTAAACCGGGGTCAAATTGATCAGCGGGGTGAAATGGATCATTCGGGTACTAGATTGTAATTCCATATTAGGAACTCTTAAGCGTCATAATAATCTTAAACTTTTTACGTCACCTGGTTCATAGCTGTCTGGGGATGAGCGTAGACTTCTAATTTTTTAGAATAAAGTTAGTTTTGCCTTATTTTTTCAAGGAATTTGCAATGTAGGGTATGTGTGCCATCAGTAATCTCACGCTCCCATATCCATCCTATTCGAAAACAAGCGATTACGGCGCCGATTGATTCCGTTCTTTCTGTTTCCATGGGTGCTCACTTCTAACAAAAAATACAAAAATAAGAAACAAAACAAACAGCGCTTCAATCCTTTGTTTTGCGTAGGATGAAAATGGGAGCCACATGCTTAATAAGGGAACCAATACCCTTTTTCTCATTTAGCTGAAATCATTGCTACTAAACAATCGATTGCTAATAGGACTTCCCGTAAATTCTCTGTTTTAACATTTTTGTGCAGCCTTGGTTGGGAAGTTATGTAGCTAACCAGAACATGAAAAAGTTATAAAAAAGTTCATTTTATGATAAAATAGTCATTTAGTGTGATAGAAAACACTTATTTCCAATGAAATTGCCTACCTTTAGGCGTTTAATAGGAAATTTTAAAATTTGATTTTGCTTTTTCGGTATTAAATCCACTAGTTATAAGATTTTAAACACTTTATTCGGGTTTAGAAGAGAATAATTGAGCGGAGAAGGAAATTTTCCTTTCCAACCGATGCTTAATTGTGTACTGATCAATTTCGCCCCAAAGTGGCTTTTCTAATTTATTGATATTTGGAGTTATTTAACTTAAAGTTTAAATTTGTTGAACAAAATTCTGTCACATGGTTCCATGGAGATCCACAGGGTACTGGTTTTACAGAAATTCTTTTGGCAATATTTGAATTGGCACTGATGTTATCCGCAAAAGTTGTTTTAAAGTGATCAATTTGACCCCGGATTACGGTACTATAGTTTTTTTTATTATCACAAGATCTGGTTACTGGATGAGTAACTTGGAGAAATTTTGATGACACGACACTACTGATTGACTTGCTACACCTTCACATTCACTTCCAAATTTCTGTCACTATCGGATTTTGATGACGATTAAGATCCACGTTGGATGAATACCGTAGACATCTATTGATGAAGACCAGCAGCCGTTGAGTGTTGCGTCCTGATACACACCTGATTAGACCTGTTCACTTTTTTTGACCTACCCGTGTCACATCAAATTACACTAGTTTACAGCATTTTTGAACTCGGTAAGCTGATGATCATTTTTGGTGTAGAATCATGCCCTGAGTTCGAAAACGCGAAAGAAAAAAAATACAGTAGAGCGGAAATTTTTTCGACTTTCCATACAAGGTTGATGATTTGAAATCGATTTTTGTTCTATTTTTAAGCAAAGTCGCTCTCTTCAAACATCTCATTCTCTGTAATCAATGCTCCGATTGAGCTGAAATTTTTACTGTAACTCGCCTACATATGATATGTCAAATAAACGTCGAGAGAGAATTTTTAAGTTGGTTTTTCCTTATTAAAAAAAAAACATTTCTTCATAAAATTTTGGGAATTTTGCTAAAATTTAAGGAGATCGTCCCTAAAGCTCGCCAATATCTTGAATTTCATCAATCTGACGCAAAACCTGTATTCAGATGATCGAATGGTATTGTATTCAGCTTTTAATTTATGGAAAAAGATTTAAAATTGGTTGAACAAAACGCAATATATTTGAATTTTAGTAAATTATATATTTTGAAAAGTTGCAAAACTCGATATTGAGCTAAAACTCAAAAACTGTTCTACTTAAAAATTTTTGAAGGTCGGTTTCGAAATCAGCACTGAATTGTACTTCAAAAATTTTGGTCGTTGACAGAAGTTCACGACTTTCGTTTTATTTTGTAAACTTGTGTTATCAATCCACATGCAAAAACAAGTCTTCAGTCCAAAAATGAGCCAAATTGATAAAGGTTTAGAGGTGTATCAAATCGATTTTGTGTTTTTTCGAGCATTTTCACGAAAACGTACTCCAATATCCAAAAAATTGCACCGAAAAGGTACCAAAAACACCGTTAAAATATAGTAGGAACAATACTCTACAACTTTGCCGAAGAAACTACCGTGTTTAAATTGCTTATTTCAAAGTTATTCAACAACTTTCGTTAAAAAATCGCAAAAAAACACAATATTTTTACGGTTTTTCATGTAAAAGTCATGTAAATTTACAAAGCAAGCAAGCAAAGCAAAGCAAAGATAACCGTACACATCGTAGTTGCTACTCCGTGATTGACCAGAACAATCAAAGTTGCACAGAGAGCCAATGAATGTGAAAGCTTGGGACTAGCTAACCATTCTCAATGTGCACAATTCGAGAGTTCAGCTATTTAAAGTCAATAACGGCGCTGGCCACGTCCTTACGGTCATCAGGAAAGGGAAGGAATGTTAGTTCGACAACCGTTGCTACTAGAAACCGTGGAATCCACAGCATCCCCACAGTTGTCACGGGAAGGAATGGTGGTTAGTAGGGTAGGGTAAGGTGTGGATCTAGGAGCCACCTCTGTTAGGTGATATGATCCACTAGTTATATGGAAATACACGTCGCGTGTAAAAGTCATGTAAATTTACATTGTTTTAAGTGACTAATTTAATTAGCTATTCCTCCTATGTGTTACGAACATTTCGTCCATACATCATTTTAGTGTAGGAATTCGTTTTCATTGACTAATTATCAAAAGTATGTCACGTTGATACTAAAAGTCGCATAGAGTTGCCAGCCCAAAATTACACAAAGTTACCCATGATTAAAACGTCATTACATTTCTTTGTCGCATCTGCATCAGTTTCAATTTGGTGTAGAAGGTTGAGCATGAGACTGCCGATTCGAAGATTCAAGGTTCGAGTCCTGGAATAGGATTTTTTGCGTCTCGATCCAGCTATAAGTTAATGAGACTACGCTCTGCAACTCATTGCAATTTGGCATCGTAGCCTTGTTTCGAAACCGTAGAGTGCATAGTAAGAATGAAGTTTTCCTTTATCGTGTAGTTGTGTTGCTTGTGGCTAGATAGATGGAAGTAATCTCCACAGTGGTCCAATGCACGAATTTATGCTGGCCTGCTTACTCTCACGCGAAATTTGACGTTTGAGCGGTGCCGACACCGCTCAAACGTCATATTTCGCGTGAGAGTAAGCAGGCCAGAATAAATTCGTGCAGTGGACCGTTGTATGACAAATTTTGCATCCAGAAGCAGTTCCATCACCGTATTGAATTGTTTTAGCTAAATTAATCGGTACCAAACAGATGTCCAATATTTCGTCCAGCTGATCTCGTCGACACGATTTCTTGTCAACAAGTAAACTAAATATCGAGCTAGTCCTGGAATGGGCTTAAATGGCAGATTGCGTGTAAGTCATGGGCCATGGCTCATGACAGATTCATCATCCGAACTGCTACAAAGAAAGAAAAAAAGTTTAATATGTATTTGAGCTTGAACCTGGGACCTTCTGATCCGCAGGCTCGAGCTTTATCATCTGCGCCATTTCTGATACTTGAAACAAAAGACATTAGAATACGATGGCATGACGTCTTAATCATGGGTAGCTTTGTTTTAATTCGTGCTGGCAACTCTACGCGTTTTTTAGTATCAACGGGACATGCTTTTGATAATTAGTCATTGAAAATGAATTCCTACACAAAAACAATGTATGGACGAAATGTTCGTTACACAAAGGAGAAATAGCTAATTAATTTAGTCACTTAAAATAATGTAAAATTACATGACTTTTATATGTAAAATCGTAAAAATATCGCGTTTTTTCGTGATTTCTCAACTAAAATTATTTAATAGCTTCGAAATAAGCAATTTAAACACCGTAGTGTCTTCGGCAAAGTTGTAGAGTATTGTTCTAACTATATCCTAACGGTATTTTCGGCACCCTTTCGGAGTAATTTTCTGGATTTATGAGTAAATTTCTGTGAAAACGGTTAAAAAAACACAAAATCGATTTGATACACCTTTAAATCTTTATCAATTTGGCTCAATTTTGGACTGAAGACTTATTTTTGCATGTGGATTGATAATTTGATGTGTCACGGAGAATCGGAGAAAAAAAGTTTCAAAGTGAACAGGTCTACACCTGATACACACCAGGTTTCACTGGCGTACAGCAGCACAGATTTCATATTTGGGTTGAAAATTTGGATCTTGGAGCGTCGACTAATCTGATTTTTTTCTCCATACATTTCTTTAACTTGCAAAGGCAAGCCTCGCCTTCTTGATCAGTGCAACTATGTCGATATAAGTGCCACCATCGGCCTCTATTTGGCTATCAAGATATTGGAAGCTTTCATTATTCTCTACTGATTGCCCAGCTACCGTAAAGCTGGAAAGGTTGACCGTGTTCACATCTAACGATTTGGTCTTGTTGAAGTTGATGGTAAGACCTGCCGCCGAGGAGTGATTTGCAAGATCATAGAGCTTACTCTACATATCAGAGCATCGTTGCGCTAAGAAAGAAACGTCATCAGCCAGTTCAAAGTCATTTAGGTTCTCCATGGTAAAGGGCTGCCACAACAATTTGGTTCAATATCAATCGCACCTACCAGGATCTCGTCGATTATGATGAGGGACAGTAGCGGTGGTAGTATACGTCCTTGCCTCATTACAGCAACGCCCCGGATGGGATCGGACAAAGCACCGTTCTATAGTACTCTGCCCGAAAATGCCTTCTACTGTGCTTCAAAGAGGCCAATTAGGAGATGATGGTCGGACGCAATGTCGGCGCTTCGTTTGTTCTACACATCAAGAAGGCTTAGTCTCCATTTTCTGCCGATGCAGATGTTGTCGATTTAATTTTCCGTCTCGCCATCACGGGAAACCCATGTCACTTCGTGCACTGGTCGATGAAAAAAGAGCGATCACTCATCATATCATTGTTGCCACAAAACTCTACAAACAGCTCTACGTTCCTGGTTCATTTCTTCGAGACCATGGCGTCCCATGACGTGCTCATAGTCCGAGTTGATTTTGATATCACTTTTCGGAATCTTGTCCAAGACAGAATTCAGTTGCCTGTAAAAGTTCTCTTTGTCTTTCTACGGCAGCATCGGTTGGCGCGTAACTTTGGATCATGGTCAGGTTTCAAACCTGTGTTCTTAGTTTGGCTACAATTATCCTCTCATTAATAGGTTTTGACTTCATGAGCGCAGCCTGGGCCTGAGCGCTGAACAGGAAACCAACTCCTCGGTGGTGAGGAGCGTGTTCATCTCGTACCAGAGTTTGACCAAAGTTCGGCCAACGGACTTCGCTCAGCCCTAGGATTTCAAGCTTAATACAGTAACCTCATTGGCTACATTTGCCAGTTTACCCTGCTGGTCTAGGATTAGTGCATACCAAGTTCCAAATCTTATCCGTTGTTTCGCACTAAAAGCAAAAGCTGTTGCCGTTGCATCAGTTCGTAATCATTCTCTTTCGGTAACGGTTTATCAGTTTCGAGAACAGTAGGTTGTTGGCCTGAGGTCCCCTATCCACTGTGATGAGGCTGTCACCTTAGGTATAGCTTCCGGCCGAGAAGCATACCATACATGGCCGCAGAATGTCAGAACAGATGCTGTTTGAGCCGCACCTTCTTAGTGAGCAGAAGCTCGGGACGTACCTCTTCAATCTAACTGAAGTCAGAAGGAGAACAGTGCCCAGGCTGCACTACCAACCAGCTAAGCACACAACTATTAGCTGGCGGTCTTTGGCATCAATTGACTCATGGAAGCATGAGGTAGGGACTTGTGAGGACCAGAGCTATGTTGGGATCTTCTTGTCGACTCACCATTTTGCAGCCTTGTTGTACATCGTGATCGAGGCTAGCTGACCCAAAGCTTACGAAAAAAAATCAATGAGAAACGTTTGGAAATTTATTGCAGTTAATTAAAAATGTTGAATCCACAGAACAGCACCACCCTATGATATGTTTCGTATGATTCAATGGTTCCAACCAAGTCTCCGTTTCGTGCACATTTTCGCACATGCGCTTTCCATTCAATTTTCCTCACCAATACCAACGCATCCCACCGCCCGTTGGAGAACTCCACGTTGCAACTCGAAATCGAAGTCCTGCTGCAGCGAGCTCGAGCTGTGGATGATTGAGCCGTCGCGGCGTCGTCGTGAACTAAGCAAGTTTATCTGCGCCCAAGTATGCGTTCAGTCCGAACTGGATGCTGCTGTTTGGTAATCCCTGCGATAAATATGTTGCTTTTGCTACTACACTGCAGCACGGAAACCAGCATCAGGTCATCATCAGCTTCGCTGAGAGTAACCTCTTTTGTTTTTTTTATCCCTCCAATAACATGACTCTATGCAGGTAATGATGCTGCTGCTGCTGCCCGTTTGCACCCTCGCGAGTGGGATGGTGTTTTTCATGTTTTGCTACTAGCACAGATGTGGGAGCGGGTTAGCCGGTTCGATGAAAAAACGTAGAAGAGATTATTTTCGGTTCATGTACTTTCGCTGATTGCTTGTGCACATCCTTGCCTTCCTGGCAGCTCTTCGACTTCACGGCAATTTTCAAACTCTATTAAAACCGATTTTGTGCAGAATGCCTGTGATTTTTCGCCATCGTCGTTGTTGTCTTCCTACCCGGTAGTGACGCAGAGCTCTAAGGTCGGCGGATTTTTTCCCTCATTTTTTCCGCATCGGGTTCCGGAATGGTGAAGGGCTCCGGCTCTGGGTCTGGTATGTGAAACTTGTGGGAGCGTGGGTGGCGCCGACAGCAGCGAGCAGGACTACGCGTGCAATGATGGCGCTCGACAAACATGAAGGGTGATTTGTGGAATTCTAGAAAGTCAATAAAAACAAAGTGCTGGAAAATCGATAAAAATTGTTGGGAATTTTCCTGATTCTATACCTTTCCCGACCGGGAGGCGATCGATTTTTCTTCTCTTGACCTGCTTCAGTAGACTAGACTAGTTAGGTTCTTTAAACTTTTTCAGTGCGGAACTTAAAGTGGATACTACGAAGTTGTCGCTGAAGGGATTTTTTTTTTATTTATTTATTTACGACACTTTACACTTAAAGTGCATTCGTGTCGGATATACGTTTAATCAAGGGATGGTTCACTTGAAACGGCTGTATAATGATTTTTTTTTCATACATAGCTTAAAAACTCCATATGCTTTCTTTGGAAGAGGTTCCATATGATGCCATTTTACTCTCTTAATCCTCCATAGTCGCGATGTTGTATTTTGTACAACACGTTGAAAAAAGCTCGCTTTTTGTACACAGCACAAGCTTTTTTGTGCAAACCTAATTATAATTATTAATTGGTTCTCCGACAGCTTCGTTTGTTCTTGTCAATGACGGAGTAGCAACTACGATATGTACGATGTTTGCTTTTGCTTTGCAATCCGTTATCTGATTCTCTAGATATATGTTCTTGAAAACTCAAGCTTTGGCTTTGTTATACTGTATCCAATTTGGCATGAATAATTTTTTGTCACTTCTGGTCAACATCAATCCTGGGTTTCCACAATTCTATTTGTTTTAAGGAAGTGTTCGGGTTGTTTACCAATTTTCTCAAATACAATCTATGCTGGTTTGCTATCCACCCGGTGTTCTTGTAACATGCCCTGGCCTGCCAGCGCAGCGTTCTAGTAACATGACCCCGTGGTTCATCTTTTGCCGACCTACACAGTTCTTCTACACCTCACCAAAGATCGTCCTCATACACTCTAAATGCTTACAATCCCTTTAAAACATGGTCCAAGTTCAAGTTTCGTATCCATATAGGAGCACCTGTTGAATTAGCGTCCATGCATGGCAAATTTGCATTCAGCGAAACAAACAAGTTGACTGGATCGGTTGAAAATCGCACCCCAGCTGGTACACGAAAGTCCCATTCGTTGTTCTTGTCAAGTTTCGGCCAAAATCTTTATGCAGCTCAGCTTCTCGGGAGAGCCTTTCTCGTTGATAATTTTCCATTATTCTGTACGGTGGCCACTATTATATGCTGCTTATGCCCGTGTAGCTGCCGGCTTAGAATAGCACTACGGACCACCTGTTCCGGGGGTAAAAGTCCACCAAACAGGTAGCCCCAATCCAAGGTGTCAGACGACCCGTGCTGAGGGATGAATGGTTGAGGGGGTTTAAAAGATGCTCGATCTTTAACGGAGCCCGTAGCAAGGGTAGATCGCCTTTTTGGGTTGCGTTGGAGTGATAGATCTACCAAACCGAAATCTAGTGTCGTCCTATTTTTCAATTTTGGAATATATGTTCTGGTAATTTAAGGATTTATAGTATTTAGTCCTTACTACTGGTGTTTTGGTGACTTCCAGTTTTTGAATAAAACTGAGTTTACCAACTTTACTTTGCATATAGTTAAAAACCTCACCATCTGAGGCTAAACTCAATGCAAAGGAAATCTTAATATTAACTACAATCTAAAAGCCCTTCAAACAAGCATGGGTCTGGGCTGAGATAGAAGCAAGTGAGTATAACTTTTAGCAAGTGAGTATTCCCAACACTGTGCAACAGTGCACACCTTGAAAATATCATGTAATTTTAAGTGTCCTGAACCTGACATACACGAGCATCTTAAAAAACACAAATTTGGAGGTTGAAACATGTAAATTTACGATTTTAGGGGTTTTCGGCCTTTTCAGTCGGTAAAATCAGCGAAAACTATTTTACCTCTACATCCGTAAAGATCTTTCTTGTAAATTTACGTCTATGAAGTCACGCCAAAATAAAACTTATTTTTTCTTAGCGTCTAGCAATCGCTAGAATGGATTTGACAGATAAAACATAGGAAAGAAAACTAATCTCATGCATGAATTCGAACACCGGATCTGCTGATCGTGAGCCACATCCCTTACCTCTCGGCTATTTCACCGAGTTAGAAGGTGGCTAATGAACGTGATACTGATTCTACGTTTCTGGTGAAACGAATTTGTTGACATCTAACGCAACCAACCAACACTTACATGATGCGCGTAAAATTGAGTCCAATTTGTGATTCAGTCTTGGCAACGTTTACGTTCTTTGGTGATTCTGTTTCGTGCAAATTTCAGAATGTCTAAGTGTGTGGATACGGAGAAGAAACTATAGAGCACTGCACTGTTTAGATCATGTATGGGATTTTGACGTTTATTGGCCTTTTTTTTATTCTTCAACCACTTAGCAGCTGCACTTATACGTTGTATAGCGCCTAATGTCGAATTCGTTTTTGAACCTGGGTTGGAACTGGATTGGCGGAAAATGTGTAAACAAACAAACGTCAAACAAACACAAACAAACTTTAGTACAAGCGAAACCGAAGTCGGGTTGGGGTTGAAACTGTGATCTCATCCAGTTCCAACCCAGGTTGGAACTGAATCAAAAACGAATTCGACATAAGTGTCTTCTTCTTCTTGGCGTAACGTCCTCACTGGGACAAAGCCTGCTTCTCAGCTTAGTGTTCTATGAGCACTTCCACAGTTATTAACTAAGAGCTTCCTCTGCCTATGACCATTTTGCATGTGTATATCGTGTGGCAGGCACGAAGATACTCTATGCCCAAGGAAGTCAAGGAAATTTCCTTTACGAAAAGATCCTGGACCGACCGAGAATCGAACCCGTCACCCTCAGCATGGTCATGCTGAATACCCGTGCGTTTACCGCCTCGGCTATATGGGCCCTGTATTCTCTTAATAGTATTATTTCCAAAAAATACGAACCGTTTTGGATAATCTTATGGTAATCTGCTAGAGAATGGTTTCGACTAGCGACTAACTTCAAAAATAACTGAAAATGAATAATCGATTTTCTCTTTCGCTAATGATCGTATTAAATTTACAGATGAGAAAATCGATGATGAGAAATCAATTATTGCAGTCAAACTTTTATGATAGTGTTCGTGAGAATGTTTTATCTTAACTTAACTTTATGTAAACTTAATTTTGTTCGTGTGCTGAATATATACCGGCGCGAAAAAAAGTCGGTGGCGTGACAAACAGCGGCGTATGGCACGCCGCCGATACCTCGGTCGACGCCGGCGTGAGACAAAAAGTTTCGGCAGCGGCGGCGTGGCATTTTTGCAGGAATCTTTAAATCAATTTCTGCTGATATCTCCCGTAGAATCTTTGTGGAAATCCCAGGAAAAGCTCTTGAATGAGTTTCTAAAAAAATATCTGAAGAAATCTCATGGAAATAGTGACAAAAAAAATACCAGGAATAATTTGCGACGAACTTCTTTAAGAAACAATTGAGGAAACCCTAGGTGGAATTCTTAGAAAAGTTTTAAAAAACACGAACACGTTTAGTACTTCCAGTGAGCTGTTCGCTCTTTGAAGGAAGCACGACACTAGACAACGGACTAGCATTCAACGCCCAGTGGCACAGCCGAAAACTTTTCCTGTCAGCGGAGGCAGGAATCAAACCCGCGCTCCTTAGCACGATGCGACTAAGTGCTTGGTGGCACTAGCCGCACGACCACGAAGCCACACTTGTTGTAGGAATATTTGGAGAAACGCCTTGATAAACTGTTAAAAAGATCCATTTAAAACTCTTGAGTTATTTCTAAAGGAATTTTAAAAGACACTACGCCGTCGTCAGCCAGAGGCTGCACAGACTGAATATTACTAACACGAGACAACGGACAACACACATAACACCCAGTGGCCCAATGGAGAATTTTCCGTTTGACGAAAAGTTTTCCCCGACTGGAGCGGGAATCGAACACGCACTCCGAGGCTTACGAAACGCCTAGACGACTGACGCCGCTATCCGCACGGCCACGAAGCCCACTTTTTAATTATTTTCTCAAAGAATTCGTGGAGAAATTATTGAAGATATGCTTGGAAAGAATTCCGGAGAAAACTAGGGAACACATGGAGGAATATCTGGAGAAAATCCTTATTCTTTGAAAGGATTTCTGTCTTAATTACTGAAAATAATAATTTCTACTAGATTTTCTGAAAAAAGTTCTGGAAAAATTACTGCAATAATTTTCAATGGAATAACTAGAACAATTATTGATCAAATCTCTGATGGACTTCTTTAAGGACAAACGTCTTGAAATCCCGCTTCAACAGTGCATCAGAACTTCAGACACACAAATCTCAAGAAGCAAGCTTCAAACAACAGTGCATTTTATTATTCTGTTCTTGCTCACTTGTAATTAGCTTAAAATAAGAAGATCAGATGCGCTGGTTTTGTTTACGTTTTGTTTTGTGCTCTTGAAATTGTGAGTAGGTGCCAAAGTCGGCCATTGTGGCGGCCATTTTGGGATTCTAACAAGTCTGTCCTTAAGAACTACATCTACGAATTTCTGAAAGAATCTCTCTAGATTTCTTAATTATTCTATGGATAATTTTCATAACAAACTCATAGAAATCTTCTCAAAAAAAACTATGAGAAATTTCTAGAAACATTCTTGTAGAAATTTGGTAGATTTTGAAATTGTTTGAAAAGTTATTTCAGAAGAAGTTCGTGAAGCAATTTCGAAACAAAAACCCACAGAAGACTTTTTGAAGGAAATTCCTTGAGTGAATTCTCGCATTGAATTCCAATAAAAGAAATGGACCCATAAAAAAACGCAGAAGTTGAAAAAATGCATGGGCGCTCATATAGGTTCTTTGATCTTAAGACCTGGTTACTCAATAAGTAACTTGGAGTAACGTCGATGACACCACTGCTAGACTGGCAACACGTGAATAAGGGTCACAGGTGCGTTACATGGGGCCCGAGGGGGTTTTAGGGAGATTTCGAAGGCATTTCAGATTGCTTCAGATGATTTTTGGCGAGTTTCAGAGGCATTACTCAGGCGTTACGTAGGCATTTTGGGGGGTATCAGGTGCGTTACCTGGTGCACACTAAGAATAAATCGCCGAATTCTGTGAAATTTCACCGAAATCTCAACAGCAGAATTTTCGGTAAACTGTTCGGTGATTTTTTGATTCACCGAACAAACTGTAAAGATTGAAAATGTTCATCTGTCAAATTCACCGAACCTTTCGGTGATTTGCTTTACAGATTTTCTGTGGATTCGTTGTTTGTTTTTGTAGATTTCACAGAACGTTATGCGAATTTTCTACAAATTTACGGTGATTTTGCAAATAAATTATTTGCGATTAATAGAACTATTCTCAAATCAAAAGTCAGAATCAAAATAGGTGTTTTTCATTTACTTAAAATGGTTTTATTTATTTTCATGCTCAAATGCCAAACACTGCGAGGCACACAAATTAACGGCACGAAAGTGGCTGTTCATGGGATGTTCCAATGCACCGCACTACCGCATCTGATCGAACACTTCAACCCAGCAGAATCAACAGTTTACAGGCCTGCATGACAAAAAAAAGAAATAATAATAATGTACAATTACTACTTACGGAAAATACCAACCAGTCTCTTGTAACGCTGTTGGAAATCGTCCAATCTTCCAATTTTCACTTTAGTATAGCAATGAATGACATACTCTCACGCAAACAATAATCACGTATCAATTTTCGGCAAGTTTCGCTTGGCAATATGGCCGACAACTGATTTTACAGAAATTCGGTAAAAATCACAGCGCACGGTGAAAAAGTTGAGGTTCACCGAACTGTAATTTAAAAGTTTCACAGATTTTGGTGATTTGTTTGCGTTTACCGAATTTACTGTGAAATTGTGACAGCTGGATTGGAAAACATTGAATTTCACAGAAAGATTTGTAAAAACATATTTCACAGTTTTAATTCGGTGAAATTTTTCACCGAATTCTGCGATTTATTCTTAGTGTGTGTCCAAGGGGCTTTTAGGGGGATTTCGAGGGCGTTTTAGGAAGCTTTAGAGGATTTTTGATGAGTTTCAGATTCGTTACAAAGACGTTTTCGGGGAGTTTCGGAGGGTCTCAAGGGTGTTGCAGAGGATGATTGCAAATGAATGATCCCATCCTTGCTTACCATAGTGAATCCAGAACTTGTGATCTTTCGCCCTCCCCGCTGACAAAAACTACTTCCCGTGACAGTCATGGAAAAGATAGGGTGATCTCGATCTCTAGTAGCAACGAACGTCATACTAATATTCCTTTCCTTCATCGATGACTGTAAGGACGTGGCCGGCACCGTTATTGAGTTAGGAGCTGTACATTTATTACGTCAAGGAATTTTCAGGATTTTCGACACCCCCTCCCCCTCTTGTAAGATTTTTTTGTTTGAGAATCTAAATATTTTTGTATGGCACGTATGATTTCTTAAGCCTCCCCTCCCCCTATAAAACCTTACATACCGTGGAGGGCCCATGTTCTGCGCACCTAAGACCTTTTCAATTTCAATCAGTTGTAATAAATTCCAAATTGAACCGATTTGGTTGAATTTTTGACCACACATAGTCATTAGCTTTGTAAATAGGGGAAAAACATAATTCTTATACAAACAAATAAGTAAAATCATGGAAATTGTAAAGTGTGTTTTTGTTCCCAATTCTGCACCCTTTATTGGAATGTTCCTTATTCTGCGCACATGGGAAAAACTCTTAAAATATAACATATTGTAATGCGAACATGATTCATAGATCAAATTCAATTGAATTCTTCATTTTCAACTTTTATACGACATTACGACCATATTGGAACTTTGTATGTCCCCAACATTGATACTAACTACATTGCTAAGCAAAGGGAATTTTAATCATGATACACAAATGGATTTTGTAGCATTATCGAATACTACTATGTAAAGCCTTTTAGTTATCCGCATATGTAGGAAAGTGGAACCATCTTGGCAGGGGTCCTGTTTTGGGCACTTTTCTGCTATAACTCAACCAATTCTGAACCAATTGATACAATTTATGGAACGCAATGAGATACGTATAGTATCTAGCCGTGTACAAAATTTTAAGTCAATTGATTTGGACTTGATTGAGTTATAGCGAAGAGTGCCCAAAATACCGGCCGCTTCCCGAGTGGTTCGCTACCCTATTAGTAAAATTTACTTTCATTTCTAAAGGCAATATAAACTTTTTCGCCATGACAAGGTGGCACAATCTTTGTTTGCAAACTGAGACTTCTTTCTTGTCCAACTTTAGGGTTTCCTCTGTTTAAGAAAATTCCATGTGAACTCACATCGTATGTCGCATTTGACGAATGCTTGCATGAATACATACAATTTCCCTCGAGGTTGATAGCAAATGTTTAAAACAAGTGGTTAGTCCGGTCGAATTATCAGATAAAAAAATGCAAGAATCGTAAATTAGCCTTTAAAGTTTCTAAACTAACTTGTTGAAACGTAATTCCTTTCACCGGATTGCTAGAAACATAGAATATCCTACTTATAACTATGGTGGCATTTTTAAGATGTTTGTTTATTAATTATATGTTCAAAAGTTAGTATTGAAATGCCTGCGCAGAATTAGGACCACCATTTAATACCGGTTCCTAATTCTGCACACCTAAGAAGAACAAGAAGATTAAAAAAAGAGGAAGGAAACTCAATTGTTCTTTGCCGATTCTGATTCTTCAAAGACAGCAGTACAGGCTGCGCATGGAAAAGTAGACATTCTCTTCATTATTTATGTCGCGAAATGCTTGAGCTCATGAGGCAACTTTTTAGCAGCTTCGCTTCATTCATTTATTTAGTTCAAATCAAATTCATGATAATACTGAATCAACAATTTGCCGCCATAGAGTAAGGTGGGGCAAAAGTTCGACCCTAGTTGAAAATTGCATTTTTTTGAAAAAGTCGAAGCAAATAAAAATAAATGAATACCGTGTGGTGATTCTATTATCCATGGCCTAAAATTTTGCTGAACAAAGTTACGCCAAATGTCTTTTCAATTTTGAGTTACAACACCTTTTGTATGTGTGCGTCTTTTTCGAACTCTTGCCCCACCACTGGGGCAAAAGTTCGAATCTAGTGTTGTGGGATTTCGCTAACCGTAGCACACTATTTTGACACTTTGGTAATAGAAATAATTGAAACCAATTAATATTTGGTGTTGGAACTGGAATACACTTTAAAGTTCGATCTGGATTTTACCCAAATCAGGGTTAAATTTATTACACCAAAAATTAGTAGTTTTCCGCCAAATTTAGATAAAACAACATTTTTTTTCAACTTTGATCGCATTTTCTCACTAATTCCATCATTCATAGAGATAATGGCCCGTATGAATAAAAAGTAGTAATCCACAGTTTACTACATTTTTGTAGTAAATACTACAATTTTTGATATGAATAAAAGTAAACAGTGCATTTACTACACTACAAGTTTCGAACTTACTACTTTTGTGGAACATGTTCCACAATCTGTATGAATAAAAGTAGTATTTACTACAAGAAATTTGTAGTCTGCTCCTGAGGTTGCTACAAAGTTTGTGATGCGTGTATCTGAAATCACAACTTGTGTTAGCAATTCTTTTTTGGCGGTAATGATTTTTTGTTTATCAAAAAGAGTCATCTTTGAGAATGTTTAGATGCAAGTTTCGACAGACATTAACTTCCGGAAACCGATACAAGCACCATCAAGTTCCCAGCAAAACACGCTGCATTACCACCGCGGTCTTGTGGGGATGATTTTAAAGCAATCTTGCCCAGATGGGGTGGCATGATGATGTTGCACTTGTAATGTATTTTATTGGAAAATAGTGCCTTTTGCTGCGGTTTTTTATGATCGTTGATGCTACTGACGGAGTATTCTGGATGTGAGGCCTGGGACGCAGCGGCGACCGTGAGTGCATGCCGATACGCATGGCGCATTTGAGATAAATTTCTACCCTGCTGAGGTGCCCTCACGATCACCGCGGCGTCGTGTACAACGAATGTGGAGTACTCTTTTAGTACTGTTATCTTAAATGAGGAAGCTGCTGCGAAAATCACTATTTTTCAACCATATTTTGTCCTGGATTGCCTAATGGTGGTGGAAGAGCAATCGAGAGCCCACAACCAAAACAAAAACAAATAATGTAGTAAATACTACATCGAAATTTTCGAAAGTAGTATCTACTACAATGTTCGAAAAATGGTTTTATTCATACCAAAGCTACTACTTTGGGGTGGATCATATTTCAAAGTAGTAACTACAAAGCACGAGTAGTTACTACTTTTTATTCATACGGGCCAATATGTACATTTTACACAATTTTAGGTTTTTACCTGAAGTTGCCACATGAATCGAACTTTTGCCCCACAATTCGAACTTTTGCCCCACTATGGGTAAAATATGATTTCCAAATCTTTTTTGCAAAAAGTTATACATGCTAAAGCATCTTCAAAATATACCTAGTTACGCCCCAAAATAAAAGACCGAGTTTGATTTCATTACAATTCCAATCCATGCGTTGGAAGGAGCATCGCAAATTACATATTTTTGATCAAAAATCAACATTTTGTCATAACTTTTCGAAACATTGATCAATTTTCATAATTTTTGGAGTGAAAGACTCTTTTTCAAAAAGGTTTCGAACAATCTTGACACCCGAAAGAAATAATTTGAATTGCGATCAAATACTTCAAAAGAAACTCTTGCCCCACTCGAACTTTTGCCCCACTTTACTCTAATACTCGATTTGCAGCTGCAGCTCTCCATCCTCGGTCACGCCCAACACTCGCCAGATAACGCTCCACCTGGTCCGCCCATCGTGCTCTCTGCGCTCCACGCCTTCTTGCACCAACCGGATGTTTAGCAAACACCAACTTTGCAGGGTTGTTGTCCGGCATTCTTGCAACATGCCCTGCCCACCGTATCCTTCCAGCCTTGGCTACTTTCTGGATACTGTGTTCGCCGTAAAGTGCAGCGAGCTCGTGGTTCATCCTTCTCCGCCACACACCGTTCTCCTGCACACCGCCGAAGATCGTCCTTAGCACCCGTCGCTCGAAAACTCCGAGTGCTTGCAGGTCCTCCTCGAGCATCGTCCATGTCTCGTGTCCGTAGAGAACCACCGGTCTTATTAACGTCTTGTACATGGTACATTTGGTGCGGGGGTGAATCTTTTTTGACCGCAGTTTCTTCTGGAGCCCATAGTAGGCACGACTTCCACTGATGATGCGCCTTCGTATTTCACGGCTCACGTTATTGTCAGCCGTTAGCAAGGAACCGAGGTAGACGAATTCTTCTACCACCTCGAAAGTATCCCCGTCTATCGTAACATTGCTGCCAAGGCTTGTCCTGTCTCGCTCAGTCCCACCTACCAGCATGTACTTTGTCTTAGCCGCATTCACCACCAGTCCGACCTTTGCTGCTTCGCGTTTCAGGCGGGAGTACTGTTCTGCCACCGTTCCAAATGTTCTAGCAATAATATCCATGTCATCCGCAAAACAGACAAATTGGCTGGATTTCGTGAAGATCGTACCCCGGCTGTTAAGCCCGGCTCGTCGCATGACACCTTCCAGGGCGATGTTGAATAGTAGGCAGGAAAGTCCATCACCTTGTCGTAGTCCCCGTCGAGATTCAAATGAACTGGATAGTTCACCCGAAATCCTTACGCTGTTCTGCACACCGTCCATCGTTGCTCTTATCAGTCTAGTCAGCTTCCCGGGAAAGCTGTTCTCGTCCATAATTTTCCATAGCTCTGTGCGGTCGATACTGTCGTATGCCGCTTTGAAGTCGATGAACAGGTGATGCGTTGGGACCTGGTATTCACGGCATTTCTGGAGGATTTGCCGTACGGTGAAGATCTGGTCCGTTGTCGACCGGCCGTCGATGAAACCGGCTTGGTAACTTCCCACGAACTCATTGACTTTAGGTGAAAGACGACGGAAGATGATCTGGGATAGCACTTTGTAGGCGGCATTCAAAATGGTGATCGCTCGAAAGTTCTCACACATTAACTTGTCGCCTTTCTTGTGGATGGGACAGATTATCCCTTCCTTCCACTCCTCCGGTAGCTGTTCGGTTTCCCAGATCTTGACTACTAACTGATGCAGACAAGTGGCCAACTTTCCCGGGCCCATCTTGATGAGTTCTGCTGCGATACCGTCCTTACCAGCCGCTTTGTTGTTTTTGAGCTGGTGGATGGCATCCTTAACTTCCCTCAGCGTGGGGGTTGGTTCGTTCCCGTCCTCTGCTGCACCAACATAGTCATTTCCTCCGCTGCCTTGGTCCTCCGTGCCTACATTCTCTCGCCATTCAGGTGTTCGTCGAAGTGCTGCTTCCACCTTTCGATCACCTCACGTTTGTCCGTCAGGAGGCTCCCTTCCTTATCCCTGCATATTTCGGCTTGCGGCACGTAGCCTTTGCGGGATGCGTTGAGCTTCTGGTAGAACTTGCGTGTTTCCTGTGAACGGCACAGCAGTTCCATTTCCTCGCACTCCGCTTCTTCCAGGCGGCGCTTTTTCTCCCGGAAGAGACGGGTCTGCTGCTTCCGCTTCTGTCTGTATCGCTCCACATTCTGTCGGGTTCCATGCTGCAGCATTACCGCCCGCGCTGCATCCTTCTCCTCCAGAACCGCTATGCACTCCTCGTCGAACCAATCGTTTCGTCGACTCCGTTCTACGTACCCGATAGTGCTCTCGGCTGCGTTGTTGATGGCTGCTTTGACTGTACTCCAGCAGTCCTCTAGAGGGGCCACATCGAGCACACCCTCGTCCGGCAACGCTGCCTCAAGATTCTGCGCGTATGCGGTGGAGACATCAGGTTGCTTCAGTCGCTCTAGATCGTACCGGGGCGGTACTGTACATTGTTAATAACGGAGTGTTTTGGGCGCAGTTTAACCATCACCAGGTAGTGATCAGAGTCGATATTAGCGCCACGATAGGTCCTGACGTCGATAATGTCGGAGAAGTGCCGTCCATCAATCAGAACGTGGTCGATTTGCGATTCCGTTTGTTGTGGTGATCTCCAGGTGTAACGATACGGGAGGCTGTGCTGGAAGAAGGTGCTACGAATGACCATGTTCTTTGAGGCGGCGAAATCGATGAGGCGTAGGCCATTTTCGTTCGTCAGCTGGTGGGCGCTGAACTTTCCAATCGTCGGTCGGCAGCTTCGCCAACAGACACAGATTTCAGGCAATTTCCAGTACTTGCAACACCATATTATTTTTTTACAAAATAATAATCGTTAGTTTGAAATTTTTTTCTTCACAAACTTTTTCATTACTATTGAAACAATATTCGAAAAATATATTTGAAGCTAATTTCGAACTAGCGTCCATGATTTTGTGGTATATTCGAGAAAGTGCGCTGAATTAGGGCCGGTCACGGTAATTAATGGATAGTCGTTTAATAATGTTCTGAATTCTCGAAGATGCACATTGAGAACGGTAAGCTGCTCCCAATCTCAAGCTCCGTTTGTTGGTTCCCTGTGCAATTTCGATTGTTTTGGTCAATCATGGAGTAGCAACTACGAATTGTAGGTCATCTATGCTCATGCTCAACAACTACGAGAGCCTATCAAAAGTGACATTAGGTTCAATAGTTCTGGTTGTGTTTATGGTTTTATACACTGAATCTAAAGCATTCTTAGAAATAAAAAAAAACTATAGAAATTCAATGGATCAGTTGCGTTCTACGGCGCTCATATTTTATACTTGGCAATCTTACTTGGCGTTACAATCCCATGGCGTTTTAGTATTATGCACCCTTGGTCCTCATTTTTTTTTCACAAATCATGCTTTAAAGTCAGTTATAAACTTCAATTGATAATATTTCATTCGCTCAATTATTTTAATTATCGCATTAAAAGCCATCTCTCGGATATTCATCTGGTTCATTTGCACAAAGTGCATTTGCAGCATCGCATATTAATTAAAACTGAAAACACTAACTCATCCATATGAAGCTGCAGTTCAGAAAAAAGGGGCCATAAAATGCCTGGTCGGTCACAGTCTGTGTCGCCATATTGTCCCCGTCCTTATTGCTCCGTTCAACACCAGCGCCATTGCACAAGCCAGGCATAAGAGACGGCATCCACTTTACCGCTCGAATAAAACAATTAAATGCAAATTGAGCGGTTAGTATTGTTCTGTGAAAAAGTTATCGATTTTTAAACACACTCATCTATCATCCGAACACGGTGAAAATTCCTTCCCGGCCACTACTGGCCATCGCGTCGGCAGCGCAGCGGTGTACCAGAGACCGGGAAAGGCGGAGGATCTTTTAATGGCCTCCCGAATGAGAACGGTTCGGTCTTCGGGGGCCCTTTGGTACGCTGCCTGCTGCAGGTAAGGTCACCACAGTGCAGGAAAAGACCAAAAGGGAGGAAGCAATCAAAAGAATATGCCGAGAAATCGACGGCCAGGCAAAAAGTGAATATAAAAATGCCCCAAACAACTTCTCATAAATTTTTTCGCTTCGCTCCTCGCTTCCAATATTGCGCGCCCGTTCGTTCTCGGCAGTTGTAGCTGGCTGTGTTAACATTTCCCGGTAGTAGTTTTGAATTGGGCGACGGAAATTTTATCGGACGTAATCGAAAAGATAATTTGTCGTCTTCCAGCAAAATTATTGATTGCCTTTGTCTTGACGAAAAAAAAACGTCGTCTTGATGAGATTAGAACTTACTGCTTTCAGCAGTCTGTACAAATACGTCACCATTAATACTACGGTAGATCCAAGCCCGAGCACCAGGGAGGGGTTTTGGGGGTTTAACTCCTCCCATTGCCGATGTTCCATACACTAGGCGCCCCTCCGCCCTTTGCCAAAATCAGAAAAAAACCCTCCCTTGTCACCTTTTCTGTGCACGGCCCTGGGTAGGTCATTTCGAAAATTAGGTTTTTGGGTTTGCTATTGATTAATAATTCAATTGTATCACCAAACAACAATGCAAACTTATCAACTCATCATGAAGGATTAATAACATTGTTTAAAAATCTACCTTTTAGACACCCGTTTTCCAATCACGTGGCGGTAGCGATTCTGGAGATGTTCTCCAAGGGCTCGATGGGAAAACGACAACACTATTCCACGACGGCATGGGAAAGGGCTTCCGAACCGAACGAACCTGCAGAGCGGCAAACTGTAGAAGGCTTTTTTTCGGAGCAACGCAGAACCGAGAAAAAAAGTTGCTGATGCTGTTGGCCTGCGGGTTGCGGAAACTTCTTTACAAACGAAACCAGGTTTCGGCTTTGCGATGCTGACCAAAAGATGAACCCAAAGGAGAACCGGGAAGAAGGCCGAACCTTTGCCAACTGCACTGCCGAACGATTGTATGCTGCAGATATTGGCGCGGCGGGCAGTTCTTTGATTGTGCCGCAAAATGGCGTCCATAAATAAGTATTACATTTGCAATTGGCATTCCGGAGAAGTTCAATTTCTTGTTTTGGGTCGGTTTCCATGCTGTTCTGGTTCTGGAGCAGAGTCTGCCATATTGGATATGGGGACATTTTGAGCAGTGGACTTGATGCTTTACATAGAAATATGAGCTAGATTTAGTATGTTGATAAGTTAGTTCTCATGGAATAGACTTAACTAATCTTTGAAAAGGATAATGCATTTGATAAGTGATAGGGTAATTCGCTGTTGAACACTACCCAAATGTTGAACAGTTTCTGAATATTTTATTATAAATCTCACTTAAGTAATTTTCATCAAACGTAAACGTATGATGTACATAGATGCATATACATGTGTGTCACGATATTGCTTTAATTAAGTTACAAAATTATACATATTTTACGTCAAAAAAATGATTGAAAATTTTGTACCGCTGATTACACAAAACTGCACAATTATTAAGATTAATTTTAAGAAATTGCTGTTACGAAATAAGCATTGAGGGAAAATCAATCACAAATATCAAAGGCACACCAGTGTTACAAGAACTGGAAGGATGTCATTAACAGTTTAACATTGTTTAAAATCACATTTTCATTGTAATTTAATTTGAAAAAATATTTTCCTTATCACACTATCATCATGCATCCATGATCCGATTGTTGAACACTGGCATAACCTACGGCATAACCTACGGCCCATATAGCCGAGACGGTAAACGCACGGGTATTCAGCATGCCCATGCTGAGGGTGACGGGTTCGATTCCCGGTCGGTCCAGGATCTTTTCGTAAAGGAAATTTCCTTGACTTCCTTGGGCATAGAGTATCTTCGTGCCTGCCACACGATATACGCATGCAAAATGGTCATTGGCAGAGGAAGCTCTCAGTTAATAACTGTGGAAGTGCTCATAGAACACTAAGCTGAGAAGCAGGCTTTGTCCCAGTGAGGACGTTACGCCAAGAAGAGAGAGAGAGAACCTACGATGTTAGCATGACTGCTAGAATTTTTTTTCACCTTACCTAACCGTGCATTTTATGGGGTTCCAATGGCGTTCCAGGAATGTTCTAGGGATGTTCCAGTGGGCTTCAGAAAGATTCCAGTGGTTTTGTTTTGTGGGTTTCAATGGGTTTCAAGGGCGTTCCAGAGGTGTTTAAGAGAAATTCAGAGTGTTACGGGGGTCCCAGGAGTATTTCAAGGCGTTCCAGAAGGCTCAGGTAGGTTGTCCCAAAATTGCACATGGTCAAAAAGCTTGGGGGCTCACCCTGCAAATGATAGCTAAGGGTGTTAGAAACACACTTTTGTATGACGGCAACTTTCAGAAATGACGCTTAGAGGTCGCCCCGGCGAGATTTTTGAAAAATGGCCATTTTTCGTAATAAATTTCATACAAATATTTTTTACCGTACAAAAATTGGCAATACCCATTATTTTTATATTTTTTACAGCTTGATATGGATCCAAGCTTCTTGGAAAAAATGATTAACGACATGTTTTGCAGGTAACTTTTTGATACTAAATTTTTGAATTTACTAAAATTTGTCATTTTTTGATATACTGTGCATTTTACCCATCATAAAAACTATCTGAACCTAATGCTAATTTTAAACAATTTCCATAAAAAGATAGGAAATTTTATGAGGAAAAACTTTGCCGAAGACAGCATTGCGTTTTTTCTATCCGTTTTAGAGTTATTCACGATTTACTATTTGATGAAATTTGAATTTTTAGGTATTTTTATAAAAATGTCACATAATAACTTCTTAAAAAGACATACAAAGTAAAAAATCACGTATGCTCAACAAGTTTTTGTCTTGATTGTATTCAATTAGCTAATTGAATCAACCCAGCTTCAACCCAATCTACAAATTGCCGGTCACAAAATCAAAGTCAACGAATTCAGCGTCGTTTGTGTTGTCGGGTATCAAATTTTGAAATTTTGACTTATTCATGAAGTTCTAGTTGATGATTGATTCTCGGCACACGAGAAGTAGTAGGTAAGGTTACTGTCACATCATGATTTTTCTCCTTAGTTTGCGGACTAAGGACTGCCACAGAAAGTATGGACGTACCTAGTTGTCAGATGTCTAGACCTGATAGACGATTCTTGTTTCGGGCTTTGTTTTGACTGTTTCTGCTTACTAGTGCATCGAATATTCAAACGTTCTTTGCCACGACGATCATTAGAATTCGAAATGGTAACTTTTAACTATTTTGGTCATATGCCGCTCTGTGCAAGTTAGAAGGTTTTTTCTTGTGCTCAAATATCTTCATTATAAACGAGGAAGGATATTTATTTTGACCCAATTTTTGCATAAGCTTAAACGTGTTTTTCCCACCGTGTTTGATGATGGCTGCTTGCACGGATTTCGCTCTTACTCTCTCCGTACTTTGCTCATTTCCTAAGTGTCCTTTCAAGCTCTGTACATCATTTCAGTAACAAATTTTGAAAACGACGTTTAATCAATGCTACACCATTGATTATACGTCGTTTTCAAAATTTGTTACAGATTTGATAAAATTTTTACGATGATGTTCCGCTGAAAGTTCATGTATTTTGAAACAAATTGCTGGAATTGCATAAACCGCTATACAAATTCTGAGAGAATAGGTTGACCAACAGGATATGGCCTTAAAAAGAAACAAGTCATCAATAATTTTGAAATGCCAGTATTTTCTTACTGCGTCCATACTTTCTAAGACGGTCTTTATTAGCGATCCGTTTGCTAGTGCGCTGAGCCGATCCCGTTTTCTGAGTTCTGGATATTAGAGATCGTCAACAAGTTGACCATGCTCTGTCCTGACGCATGTTTCTCGAGATTCGCTGAAGCTGTTGCAGGCTGCGAAGCAGAAACCATCTATATGGCTTCATCACCGCTCGAGGCTAGGAGTTCAAGAAGTTCATTTTTCAAAATGTGATATCATAACTCAGAATATGTCATGTCTAACAATTTTATATTTTGACCAGAGATTGTAAATTGACAATCTTGACAATAATGATAAAGTGGTGGGATTTACAGCTAAAAATATTGGTAATTGCAAAAAAATACAAAATATTGAAAATAACGGATTTTGGGAGAACAATTCGGTTCAGTTTGGTTTACTTTCGACGGTTATTACCACGCATCGAAGTCGAACGCCGCCGCGGCTCAACATCGAGCAGCTGCGTAACGTAGAAGTGACTCAGGATTACGCGCAGCAGCTAGCAGTGGCCCTACCAAAGGAAGAGCCGCTTGGCGCAGCTACACTTGAAGATGGCTGGAGGGACGTCCGATCCGCCATAGGTAGTACCTCGGCTGCAGCACTAGGCTTCACGACTCCGAATCACAGAAAATACTGGTACGACGGCGAATGAGAACAGTTAAAAAACGAGGCATGTTATAGACAGGCGCGGAACAGGCAGAACGCAGTCTTCCGGATGAAGAAGCGCCAGCAGGAAGAACGAGATCGCGAAGCGATGGAAGAGCTGTACCGCGCTAAGGACACAGGAAAGTTCTACTAGAAGCTGGACCGCTCGTGCAAAGGCTATGTGCCACCTCACAAGCCGACATGTGCCGAGATAATCACGGGAATATTCTCACGAGCGAGCGTAAGGTGGTCGATGAACATCTCAATGCACAGTGTTTTATTTCGCCGATTTCGCGATCAAAATTGAATATCTTCAAAACTAATGATTTTAGGTACATGTTGTCTTCGGAGAAGTTTTTTGATGAAAAAGGGCGCATATTTTGCCAAAATCAGTTTGATGATTAATCCACCTAAAAGTGAGTTAGAAAATTTATTTTTTTCTAAACTCACTTTTAGAGCCAAGGTGTCTTCGGCAAAGTTGTAGAGAATCAAAATACAAAAAACTTTGCCAAAAAAACCAATGTCCTATGTCTTCAAAATTTTGAGATACAAAGAATTTAGTATAAAACCCCTTAAAACCTGTTTTTTTAGTATAACTCTTGACTGGTATTTTATTAATTTTTCAAACCTTCTACAAAGTTATCACAAATGACAAAATACATGTTTTTGTAGAAGGAATCAAGATTCTATCTCTTAGAGGAAAAAAGTTATTACAGATTTTCTCCTTATTTTAGGTCAACTTTAACCTTAAAAATCTCCATTCTACGCAAAATTACGCAGCTGAAATTTTGACAGCTGATTCTTCTATGTTTTTACTATCACGTAACGGTAATAACTTTTGTACACTTCAGGAAACACAGCCTTTTTTAACTAAACAAATGTCTGATATTTTTCATTTTTTCAACTAAAGAACCTTGTTTTTTCTTCTCCCACTGTGATTTTCATCAAATCTGTGCATGCGACATCAATGAGCGGCAAAACTACTACAATATTATTGATTAACCATTCATATGCAAGATAAAAACAGGCACATCTCCTGCACCTGTCCTACCAGTCCTATTGTATGACAAATGAGAAATAAAAAAAAAGACACTCGCGATTGTATCTCACACCTAGACCTTTTCAGTCAGTACATTATCACATAAAGGTATCTGACGTTTGATCACCTTTCTCTTTTTGGCTCACTGGGAGAACGTGTTTGTTTTCATAGGGAAACGTTTCTCTATGAAACCATTAAACAAAAAACGCGTAAGTGTTTTTCAACTTCAAACCTCATTTTCGTCCATTTGACATTAACCAATCTATGTTTCAACGTTCCATGATCTATAATAGGCTAATTTTCTGAAAAGTTTATGAAAAAATTTCCCATTTTGGTCACTAACCTTTACAGGACGGCGCCTGAAGATGAAGACCACCAGAATTTTCAAACCGCAAAAAATCGCACAGGTCGCTAAATTTCACATCTGATAAAACAAAATTTTTGATTTTCTCTACAATATCATCAAATATACGTACTTCTTCCATCTGGTATGTGAAACTACATGGATCTGGATTAGTGTGGTCTGGTTGTTCATCGAATTTGAGCTAATTTTGATACTGTTATAGTCATTTTGTTTAATGACCATTGGGCGCGCAGTTTATTGATATCCGCTTATTAGGCCTACATTATCACATGTTAAACATCAAATATGTTCATTTTTATTTTTCAGTGCTAGAATATAGACATTGACTGATACACTGTCATGAATACTCATATATATCCTATATTTAGCGTGTAATAGTGCCTTGAACTTTTCGCATTTTTTCCTGCCGCACCCTGTACACATCGGGGAAAATCAAAATTGTTCACCAGAGTGTATGGCGCTTTCTGAAAGTGCGGATCAACGCGTTGCAACGTATTGAGTTGAGTATAGAATATCATTGACTATTATTTGACAAAGGTTGAGGGAAATGGAAAAAGTTTTAAGCTGAAAATTGAAAAATATCAGACATTTGTTTAGTTAAAAAAGGCTGTGTTTCCTGAAGTGTACAAAAGTTATTACCGTTACGTGATAGTAAAAACATAGAAGAATCAGCTGTCAAAATTTCAGCTGCGTAAATTTTCGTAGAATGGAGATTTTTAAGGTTGAAGTTGACCTAAAATAAGGAGAAAATCTGTAATAACTTTTTTCCTATAAGAGATAGAATCTTGATTCCTTCTACAAAAACAAGTATTTTGTCATTTGTGATAACTTTGTAGAAGGTTTGAAAAATTAATAAAATACCAGTCAAGAGTTATACTGAAAAAACAGGTTTTAAGGGGTTTTTATACTAAATTCTTTGTATCTCAAAATTTTGAAGACATAGGACATTAGTGTCTTTGGCAAAGTTTTTTGTATTTTGATTCTCTAGAACTTTGCCGAAGACACCTTGGCTCTAAAAGTGAGTTTAGAAAAAATAAATTTTCTAACTCACTTTTAGGTGGATTAATCATCAAAATGATTTTGGCAAAATATGCGCCCTTTTTCATCAAAAAACTTCTCCAAAGACAACATGTACCTAAAATCATTAGTTTTGAATATATTCAATTTTGATCGCGAAATCGGCGAAATAAAACACTGTGAATGGCGACGTTGCAAGTACCGAAGATGGCGTGGTAACAGATCTAGGAGTATGTGCACAGGACGAAAGACTTCCGGCCCCTGACCTTCAAGAGATTGAGGAGGAGGTTGGCCGGTTGAAGGAAAACAACAAAGCCGCTGGAGCAGATCAACTACCATGCGAGCTAAAAAAACAGTGGAGAAGCACTGGTGAGAGCACTACACTAGGTCTTTACCAAGATTTGAGAGGAGGAAGTATTAGCGGAGGAATGGATGGAAGGTATCGTGTGTCCCATCTACAAAAAGGGCGACAAGTTGGATTGGGGGAACTACTGCGCGATCACACTACTGAGCGCTGCCTACATAATACTCTCTCAAATTTTATGCCACCGTCTATCACCGATTGCAAAAAAAATAGTTGGACAACATCAGGCTGAATTTGGGTGAACGCACTACAATGGACATGATGTTCGCCATCCGCCAGGTGTTGCAGAAATGCCACGAATACAACGTGCCCACACATCACTTGTTCATCGATTTCAAATCGGCGAACGATACAATTAATCGAGAACAGCTATGGCAGATTATGCACGAATACGGATTCCCGGATAAACTGATACGATTAATCAAACCGACGATGGATCGAGTGATGTGCGTAGTTCGAGTATCAAGGACACTCTCGAGTCCCTTCGAATCTCTCAGAGGGTTACGGCAAGGTATGGTCTTTCGTGCTTGCTGTTCAATATTGCTTTAGAGGGTGTAATTAGAAGAGCTAGGATAAACACAAGTGGAACGATTTTCACGAAGTCCGTTCAGCTGCTTGGTTTTGCTGATGATATTGATATTATTGCTCGTAAATTTGAGACGAGGGCGGAAACGTACATCCGACTAAAGGGTGAAGCCAGGCGAATCGGATTAATCAATAATGTGTCGAAGACAAAGTGCAAAGTACGAATTTATATCGACGGCGATGAAATCGAGGCGGTTGAAGAATTCATGTACTTGAGCTCAGTGGTGACCGCTGACAACGATACCAGCAGAGATATTCAGAGGCGCATTGTGGCTAGAAATCATGGTTACTCCGCAGAACTCTACGATCGAAAAAAGTTCGCCGTAACATGAAGTTGACTAGAAAACTCTGATTAGACCGGTAGTCCTCTATGAGCACGAAACATGGACCCTACGTTCAGAGGACCAACGCACCCTTGGAATTTTCGAACGGAATGTGTTGCGTACCGTCTACGGCGGAGTGCAGATGGAAGACGGGACTTGGAGAAGGCGAACGAATCACGAGCTGCTTCAGCTGCTGGGAGAACCAACCATCGTTCAGACCACGAAGATCGGGAGGCTACGGTGGGCGGGTCACGTCATCAGGATGTTGGATAGCAACCCGACTTAAATGGTTCTCGAGAGTCATCCGACCGGTACAAGAAGACGTGGTGTATAGCTAGGTGGGTCTATTTGCGGACCCTTCGCAGAGTGTGGAACTGGAGACACACAGCCATGAATCGAATAGAATGGAGACGACTACTGAGCAGCGGTCACTCAGACCGTAAAGTAAGTTTTAAATCCTTCTGCAAGTTACTGGTAAGAATTTTGTTAACAAAACTCGCCTGGGACTGATGTTTTTTTTTTCTGGGAAAATCTGCTAGGGAAACACTCAAAAAAATATTTGACATAATTTTCAGCACCCGGACTAGTTAAATCGATTACTTGAATTGTTCACAATTCTTGAGAACTTATCTATATCATGATCATTTTAAATAAATCTTCATTTCTTTTTCTTTCCAGCTTCATAATCCCTCCAGAAAAATAAACTCCAATGCTCTAGACTACAATACTACGAAAAAGATTCCGAAATAATTTGATAATAGAAACCAACGGCACGCATCACTCGGTTCTCTTAAAGTAAGTGAACAAAAGCATTCACTAAATCGAATCGCGCTCTTGTCGACAGGACGCCCAACTTTCCACCGCCAAACAACTCTTCAGCTTCATCATCTCCATTATGATCGTTTACCTATTGCAACGAACCAAATCGCGGAAAATACTTTCCCTCTTCCTCCTTTGCCGAGGGCGTCCTCATGCTTCGGCTATCTCGCAATCGAAACTCAATGAAAGATAAATTTCTTCTTCTTTCTCTGCCAGCGCAGCATCTTTCCATCCGAGCGAATCCTTTTGATTCCGCTTATCGGCCGCATCGCTGGCACTGACTACCGACTGACTCAGTGAAAGAAAGATGGGAGTTCCCCGCTCTGCCGAAAGAAAATGGCTTTTCTTGGTGGAGTCGAGTTACCACGAAACAGAAGCAAAGTTTAATACTTGCCCCTTTTATTGTTGACGTCTCCCGTTCGAGAAGGCCGGTGCGTGGAGATGAACGAATTCAATGGTTGGTCTATTGTTGAAGGGAAATTATGCGTATAAAGAGGGGCCTTTGAATAGGAGAACTCTTTCGCGACCCGCGAGCAATTTCCCTCGGATCAATGCACGAAGGAGTTTTCACCGGGGTGGAATTTCAAACATTTCTGCTTTTTTGGATGCGGAGATAATTTGGATGAAGATAGAGGTTTATAAATTTCCTAAGCGTTTCATTGTTGCGCTCGGCGAGGTAGTACTGTTTTTGGTAGTGGTGTGATGAATGATTTGAAACCAACAGATTTCCTTTTACAATTCATCTTTATGTATGTTAAAACAAACCGTTGCAATTTCACAACTTATATTTCAACGTTTTTGTAGGATAAGAGATAGGATATTGGATAATAAAAAAATAACGGTATTGAAATGTATAAGAATTGTAGGGTTTAAATATTGGCACGGAAGAGAAAAATATACATCGATAAAAAAAATACATTAACACCCCTATTACGTAGGTACTAGCGAGATCGCCCATTGTTTCATAGTCTGAGCGACTGTCAGAATCGAGAAAAACGTGGCAACGTGTGTGCGTTCTTCACCCAAACTGTGCGCCGAGCTGTGCGCGAGTCAGTTGATAGACTAACGCAGTAGACGACGGACGAAATCAGGAGCAGCAGGATAAATTGGTTTGGTTGGTTCGGCGCTCTGCCAGTCGCAGCGTCGAAAGTAAGTAAATGGAGCAGCTGATCGGTAATGAGGGAATTTGTAGATTCCTCACTACCGAAACCTAAAGCTGCAGGCAAGTGACAGAGTTGGTAGCTCTGGTCACGACAGTTTTGTGTTTACATTAAGATGAACTTCATAAGGAAATTGAAGTTCACAAAAAAAATATTTATGCAACAAGTTGCAAAATTATGATTTTTTCAGCATGAGTCGTACCTTTATCCAACGAAACATGCCGAGTTGGATAAATACGACGGGGGCTAAAAAACCGAGTTTTGCAACAAGTTGCATACACAATGCAGGATGTGTTACCATATACTAATTCCAAGACCTCGATATTGCGAAGAAAACCATTTGAAATTGTATGATCAATCGGGTTAACAATTATATTCATTACCTTGATTTTTTGCGTGTAATTTTTCTTTTGTGTAGTTATAATACTAAAACTGCAGAATTGTATGATTATTGGAATAGCACTTGTAGCAATACCAGCAGGGTACTCACTAACAGCTCTCTAAAGGACTAAATTCACGATTTGTAATACAACTTTTGATTTATGCATTGAGCATCGACTTTTTTTAAATGAATCCGAAGTATATTCAGAGGTATGTGTGTTTATTCAAGAGTCTATCAAGAAATTCATCTTAAAGTTTTTTTTATTTATGAATTGCTCCAAGAGTTCCTCCAACAGATACTCCTGTAATACCTGTAGGAGTTTCTTCAAGAATTCATCCAAGCGTTCCTTCAGGATTTATTTTTCGAATCTACTTCGGGGATTTCTTAAAGAATTTGAGAATTCCCTTGGAAGTTTCTTCATTGATTTTTTTCGAAGTATTCATGGAAATCATTCAAAAGCATTTTTTTAATTACTCATAGAATTTTCAAAGATAATATTGGGTGATGTCTAAAAAAAATCCTGTTCTTGGAGGAATTTGTGGAATAATTGCTAGACGAAGAGATTTTCAAAGATCTCCTGGAACAGAAAGACCTTCTAGAAGAGTCCCTGATGAAAATCCTGCAGGAGTTCCAGCAGAAATTATTGGAGGATTTTGTTTAAAAAAAAACTGTGGTTCCAGGAACTTATCAAGCAACTTCTATTTTAGCTTTTGAATGAATGAAAACACTCTGAGGGATTCGTGGAGGAAGACAACAAAAATGAATGAAAATTTCCATATAAAGTTTGCAGGGAATCTGTTGAGGTGTACTGATCAGCATTAACCTGTTGACTTATTTACGAGAAATTGGAATTGCTGGAAATTGATTAAGGACAAACTTGTTAGAATACCAAAATGGTCGCCACAATGGCTGGTTTTGGTACCTACGAATACGAGGGTACAAATTCCTTCGTTAACAAAACCAGCGCACCTGAGCTTCTTATTTTGAGCTTATTACAAGTGAACAAGAACAGAATAATATAATGCACTGTTGTTTGAAACTTGCTTCTTGAGATTTGTACGTTTGAAGTTCTTATGCACTGTTGAAGCGTGACTTCAAGACGTTAGTCCTTAAGAGTAGACGTGTGTGCCGAAGCAGTTTTCACCGGAGGCGGCGTGTATAGTAATTTGAGGCAGCGGCGGCGGCGGTGTAATCGGCGTGACCTTATTTTTTTGTGTGAAATGCTAGAAAACTTTAATACAGAATAATTTGTACTTAAGTACAATTTTCATCTACTTTGTGTGAAAGGTAAACGTATGTAAATCATAGATTTCAATAAAAACTATCCTTGCAAGAATTATGCTATAGACTTGAGAGAGAATTCTTGAAGACGTTTACCAGGAGATTTATAAAGGATTCCTCTCAAGTGAAATTCACAACGTCGCACGTCTCTACTTAGGATATTCTTGATTGATTTCTTCTTGAGATATTCTAAAACTCATTTTAGACCAGTGCTGTCATGGTAAAATCTGATTTTCTTTGGAGTTCTGTTATGGTTCTTTTCAGGAATGCCTAGAAGGGTTCTAAGAATTCTTTCATACGTTTCTTCAGAAATTCCTCCAGAAAATTCTCAATAGATTCTTCTGGAAGTTCCTCCTGGGGGCTTCCTGGAAGATCCTCAGATTTTCCTCCACGGGTGGGATCGCAAACTTCTCTAGAGGTTTATAGAAACCTTCCTTTATGAATTCTTCCAGATTTTTATTCCGGCAACCCTTGAAAAATCCCTCCAAAGATTCTTTCAGGAGTTCCTTTAGAAATCACAGGATTTGTTTCTTGACGTTTCTCCAGAAATATCTCAAGAAAATCTCTTCTTGGAATTACTGCACAGCAATCTCCAGTTTTCCAGGTTATTTCTTTTAGCGATTCCTCATAAGTTCTTCTAGGGAAATTGTATCAGGGAGTTTTATCCACTGATACTGTGCAGACATTGTGCAAGAAATTCATTCAAGAATCCAGAAGAATGTCCAGGAGTTTTTTCCAGGGTTTGTTCCAAATCATCCTTCAACAATTCATTAGGGGTATTGTTCATAAATTCTTTTGATACCTTTTTCTGCAAAGGGGCACGTTCGGTGTAGTACTAGATTAGTAGTAATGAGCTGAATTTTTGTATGGTGAGAAGGTCAATTCTCCGTTTCTGCAATGAAATGGTGCAAAATGCGTGGGTATTATGATTCCTTGCCTAATTTGATGCTGTTTGAGCAAAACTTTGGATAACTATGTTGTTTAAGTTGCAAGAAATGGAAAAAAAACAACAACACTGCTGCCCAAAGTTTTGCTCAAACAGCATAAAATAAGGCGAGGAATCATAATACCCACGCTTTTTGCACCATTTCATTGCAGGAACGGAGAATTGGCCTTCTCACCATACTAAAATTCAGCTCATTACTACAAATCTAGTACTACACCGAACGTGCCCCATTCCCGATGAATTGTTCTCAAGGATTCCTTCAGAAACTTCTTCATGATTTAATTCAGAAATTCCTCAAGGATGTTCTTAAAAAATTCCTTCAGCGATTTTATCAGAAACTAATCCATTTTTCCTTAATTTTTTTTCCAAAAAATTCTCATAAAATTGTTCTGGCAATTCCTCCAAAACCATCTCAGGAGTTTTTTTTTACCCTGTTGGGGAAATTAAATCACTAAGTCCTATTAACTGAACTTTTGTGGTGAATCTCAGGAGCTCCCCCAAGGACTTTCCCAAGAGCTCTTCCAACGATTATTTCTGAAATTGTCTCAATGAGATTAAATCTTATCAGAAATTTTTTAAACATTTCTCGCGCTCAATACCATGCGGGCGTATCTACAATGATTGATTTCTCTTCATCGATTTTCTCTTTGGTTAATAACTTGGCCGACAAATCATTTTTGGTTGTTTTAGATGCTAGTCCTAGTCGTCCCTCACCGAAATACACCGATAGATCATCCGCCAATTGGTCGTATTTACCGGAATAATCCGAAGAGAAAATCGATGAAGAGAAATCGATCATTGTAGATACGCCTGTATGATACTAAACGCGAGATTTCTATAGTAATTGTTTCAGATAACCCCACTACCCCCACCCCCCCCCCCCAGGAATAACTCCTACATGTTTTATGTAATTTCATAAAATACTTCTTTAAATATCTGTGGAATAGTTTCTCCAAAAAATTCATGGAGGAATCTCCAACGGAATCCATGGAAATTGTTTGATGGATGATTAACATTTACTAATAACTTTGAATTTGTGTTTAATCTTGAATTTGCCTAAAATAAATTGAAAGTGTATGAATTAGAAGTAGTAGAAAAGAGCGATAATTTGACAGATCTACAGGAAGTAGATGTTTTTTGTGCAGGAAAATTTTCATTGTTACACATACTAACGCATTAGGATAGTCAGTAGAAGAGTCAGTCAAATTATAGAAGTCGAACGAGAACGAACAAATTTCTGTCGCGTAGGCCAATTGTGGGCCGAAAAATCCGAAGTTCTTGCAGTCCGGTCTTCCACAGTTAGACGCGACCGTCGTGGTCGTTCACCGTCGTGGTCGTGGGAGTGAAATTCCCGTTAGTTCGGTCGTGAGTTCGTCGTTGCTCCCAGCCGCTGCATTTGTCGAAAACAAATGGTGCCGAAACCCGGGAGGAAGATCCCAAAGTGAAAGAGTGTAACTTTGAACCCATATTTCCTCGTGTTCCGGAGTGATTCTTCCTATCTGCCGCGCCGTAGCGCAATCATACTGTCGCCGAGCCGCTCCGGATCACCATATCGCTGAGAGGATTACGCTCGAGAAAGTTCCTGTCCAGAAACCGATTGGATCAAATATTACGATCGACCAGCCGAGTGAGAGGTTAGGAACACCGCGTGGCGTAAGTCAGACAGCATCTGCAGGTGGGTACGTTTCCCTTGTGACGCCGTAGACATGAAAAGAGCAGTTTTACGGAAGAATGTGCTACACCACAAAACACTTTTGCGACGAAGAGACAACATTGTCGGCTCGGCAAAGTTGATCAAGACTTTCGACGAGCAGTACGAAATCGCACAGGTGAACCAAATTCCTTTAAGAATTGAGCGTCTTGATGAACTATGGCGAACCTTCGAAACCGTACAGGATGAAATTGAGGTTATTGAAGATAGCCAAGAAGAGTTTGCTGAGCTTCGTCAGCAGTTTCACGATATGTATTTCTCGTTAAAGGCTTCGTTGATAGCAAAACTACCTCGCAACGAAGCCCCTCGACCTAACCAAGCTGCACCTGTTGTTCCGGTGCCCCCTCCACATGTGTTGTCCGTTAAACTGCCGGAGCTCAAGATACCGGATTTTGATGGACAGCCAGACCAGTGGATAGAGTTTCGTGACCTCTTTAAGTCGGTCATACATTCCAACGTACAGCTGTCAGCTGTGCAGAAGATACATTACCTTCGAAGTTCTCTAAAGGGCGAAGCATCGCGTCTCATTTCGTCCATCCCGATCACAGCCGACAGCTATCCAATTGCGTGGAAAACAATATGCGACCGCTACGAGAACACGAATTATTTGGTGAAACAGCACATGTCTGCTCTGTTTCGCATTCCTTCAATCAAGAAGGGATCTGCTACGGCATTGGCTGAACTAGCAGACGAATTCAATCGCCATGTCGGGATTTTAGACAAAATCGAAAATCCCGACCAACACTGGAATTCGTTTCTTGTAGAACGGTTGAGTAGTTTGCTAGACGAGAAATCGCTTTTAGAATGGGAAACCCAGTGTAAAGAAGATGAACAAGCTGAATACACAGGGTTGCTCGAATTCATCCACAAGCGGGCCCGTACTCTTCAGAAATGTGCCGCTTCAAGTATCGCCCCCGCGAGTTCCCATGTTAAAACTGTGAAGAACAAGTCTTCCACTTCTCACGTCGCTTCGGACAATGTGCAAAAATGCCCAAACTGTAAGCAGGCACATCCAGTAACACAGTGTGATGCATTCTCGAAACTAACACCGCAAATTCGATTGGATTTTGCCCGTAAACATCGTCTGTGCATCAACTGTTTGAGAGGTGGCCATATGGCAAAGGATTGCCGTAGTAGCTTGTGCAGGACCTGTGGAAAGAAACACCACAGTCTGCTGCACCTTCCACCGCTGACCTCTGCTTCTTCGATTGTTGAAACACCAGATGAAGGTGAACCACCAGCTACATCTCAAGCATGTACAGTGATCTGCACGACTCCCTCAACGATCACCTCGCGTTCGGTCGTAATTGCACCACCGGTGGTGCACGTGGCTTCGTTACCCCAGGCAGTGCCGTCGGTAGCCAATCGTACTACGTCGGTCGTTCGCGTATGCCCCCCTTCTTCGCCGCCGGTTGTCCCGTCCGACATTCTTGAGCACGTACCACTTCCACATTGCCCTCAACAGCCGGCCACTTCGTTGACAGAGTCAAATAGTACCCGTGACAGTACCGTCTTTTTATCAACAGCCGTTATCAGAGTTAAGGACGTAAATGATGTATATCACTTTGCGAGGGCTTTGCTAGACAGCGGCTCACAGTCAAATTTTATTTCGGAGGCTCTGTGTCAGAAGTTGAACCTTAAGCGCGTTCGTCACAATCTTCCTGTTAGTGGAATTGGGCAAGCTACTGTAAATGTCCGTTACAAAGTACAGATGGCATTTGCTTCACGATTCGGTGGACTCGATCAGCTTCTCGAGTGCCTGGTGTTGCCAAAACTAACTGTTAATCTCCCATGTCGCAGCGTTGATGTATCTCGATGGAATATTCCAAACAATCTACCGTTAGCCGACCCCAGATTCAATATATGCCACGGTATCGACATAATAATTGGAGCGGAATTATTCTATACACTACTCGAAACGCAACGTATAACTTTAGCTGATGAGTTCCCTCTTTTGCAGAAAACAACACTAGGATATATCATATCTGGAAAGGCGACTGCAAATTCCACAGAGTCAGTGGTATGTCACGTTGTCACCGACCAAGAACTGAACTCCCAATTAGAAAGGATGTGGGAAATTGAGGATTTCGATCATGGAAGAGCCCTCTCGCAGGAAGATCAGCAAGTCGAGGCCCATTTCATACGCACCGTCACTCGCGATGAAAGTGGTCGCTATATTCTACGCCTTCCACTGCGAGAGTCCTGTATTCCGCTGCTTGGGGACTCATATAAGGCAGCAGAAACCCGCTTTTCGCTAATGGAGCGCCGTTTCGCCAAGGATCATGAGTTGTACAGCGATTATAGCGAGTTCATGGAGGAATATAGTTATGGACATCCCTAGGCTCTACCCACGATGTTCAGGTATCCGCCTATCGTGGACTAGATGCTGACAAAGCAGTATCACCCTTGGAGACACTGAGCATAACCCCCATACCAGAATACCCTTTGGACTCCGAGCATATTGATGACACGATAAATCGATACCGGCGCACAGTAACACCGACCATCCAACGCAACCCAGAACAACCAGGCCAGTTGCCATCCGGTGAACTTTTGCTGACATCGAGAAAGCATCGAACTCAATCGGAGGACACAGGTGTGCCCTCGGTCTGGTCTGGCTCGATCAGTCAGTTGGAAGTGAACGTTTGAATCGATAGGTCTAATAGTCAGTTGAAAGCCCTTCTGGCCCAGTATAAGTGTTAGAAAGTGTGAAATGTAAAATTATAAAACAAGAACATAATAAAAGTGATGGGATTAGGGTAAATTTGAAACAAGTAGTTTTTTAAAAACCCTAATGTGAAGTCCCGTCCATTTTTGGCGCAGTCGTACGGAACACTCTACGTGCAGTGCTAGTTTTTGGAAGACAATCTAGTGACAAAACCCGATCCGTGGTAATTGGACAGTAGTGCGAAAACCGAAAATTAGTGTCGAATTGACGACATCGGACGTGCCGGTAACCAAGGACTAAAAGTGTAACTGACTTGTGCAGGATTCAGCATTAAGTAGACGCTTAGCCCAACCCGTGGCGAAGCAAGAAACTAGTGACTATCTCCAGCGATCATCAGGAACCAGGCTCTTGGAAACCATCCCTCAACCCGTAGGTGATTTGCGCCGCCCGACACGAAAACTGCATCGGTGGGTTTCAACCCTTTAAGAGTGTCGAACCGTGAGTAAACAACTTTTCTTTTCCCAACCTCTCTATCATTTTGTATGCGTAGATTTAATCCCGTTCCTAAAGTTAAGCCTCTCAGGTACCACGAAAGAAACATGGAACAAGTTAATTTACAGGCAATTTTTGACCAAATTCAAAACTTGGAGCACAGACTTGGTGCTCTTCAAGTCGAAAACAATAATTTACAGCAGCAACAGCAACAGTTGCAACAACAGCGGCAAGCCCCCGTCGTGGAGGACCGTCGCACGGACTTCTTTCGAATTCCAGACCCCATAAGAATGATCCCATCATTCGACGGGAATAAAAGACAGCTCAGTCATTGGCTTGATACAGCAAGACGAGCTTTGAATTTATGCCGACCACACGTCGCACCGGATTTATTTGCCGTGTACGAACAAGCGGTGATCAACAAAATCGAGGGCAAAGCTCGCGATATGATATGTGTAAACGGAAACCCCACTACCTTCGACGAAGTAGCGGAAATCCTACAAAGTGTCTACGGTGATCGCAATAATATTGCTACATACCAGACACAATTATGGTCACTTAAAATGACCGAATCATTACATATTTACTATAAGAAAACAAAGGAAATAATGGTTAATATGAAGTCTTTGGCAAAGCAGAATCCAACTTATGCAAACCATTGGGACGCTATTAATCATTTCCTTGAACAAGAATGTTTAGCAGCATTTATTAACGGCCTTAGTAAACCCTACTTTGGGTATGCTCAAACAGCACAACCCAGTGATTTGGAGAATGCATACGCATTCCTGTGTCGGTTCCAAAACGCTGAGAAGACGAAGTCCCACACACAAGCTGCATTCGACCAACAGCCCCATGGTAGCAAAAATTTCAAATCTTCCAATAAACCATTTAGCAAGCAATCAGACACCCCATCTACACGACACAAACCGCTATCCGACAGACAGAAAATGACACCCATGGAAGTAGACCCGTCGTTACGTTCCAGAGTTTACAATCATGACGCTGAACAGAAAAACGACGACGATACACATGACACACATAGCGAAGACGATAGTGAAGACGAAGTCAGTGAACAAAGTGTAAATTTTCAGATAGGCCTCGATCCGAGATCGTTGACTTAAATGCAATCAACGGACTTCCCTACGTAATAATGAACATTTGTGGTAAGGACGCAAAAATACTTGTGGATAGTGGATCAAACAAAAATTTCATTTCGCCCAGCCTGATTCCAAAATCAAAACAGCTAAAATGCAAAACCCTCAAAATTTCTAATAGCTCAGGACGGCATGCGGCCGATCAAAAATTCATCACGACAATTTTTGGCCTCAAGCAAAAAGTTACCTTCTACCTTTTAAATTTCCACAATTTTTTTGACGGAATCCTTGGATACGAAACCCTCTCCGACATCGAAGCACTGATCGACGTGAACAACCACAAAATAATCCTTCCCCACAAAACAATCCCGATGCAAATTAGGAAATTAGGCCCTTCGCAGATTACGCTGACAGAGAACTCTACGCGAATGATCAAACTACCCGTTTTACAGAATAATGGCAACGTTTACCTCCCTAACGACATACAAATTGCCAACGCTGTAATCCCTCCTGGGTTGTACCAAGCAGAAAATGGTTTTGTAAACGCTCCAATAAGAAACTTTGGCAAATCTGTCACCTTCCATTGGACAAAGCCAGCAAAAACTATTCAAGTAGCAGAAGTTAACAATATGAATTCACATCATTCTTATCAAGCGTCTCACATACCTCCTTCTGAATTGGAAACAATGATTAGAACCAAACATCTCAACAACGAAGAAAAATCTGCATTACTGAAAATCCTTTCTAAAAATTCCAAAATTTTTCATAATGATTCAGAAAAGTTGTCTTGCACTTCTGCAATTCAACATCGAATAAAAACTACGGATGATATTCCAGTACATACCAAAACGTACCGATACCCTCATGTCCATAAAGCTGAAGTGGAGAAGCAAATCAACGAAATGTTGGAGGACGGTATTATTCAAAATTCTATTTCCCCCTGGACATCTCCAATCTGGATTGTTCCAAAAAAACTGGATGCAAGCGGAAAAAAGAAATGGCGTGTCGTCATAGACTACCGCTAATTAAATGAAAAGACTGTCGATGATAAATTCCCCATCCCGCGAATTGAAGAAATCCTTGACAGGCTCGGCCGTAGTACCTATTTTACTACACTGGATCTTAAATCTGGATTCCACCAGATTGAGGTACATCCAAAAGACAGGCCGAAAACTGCTTTCAGTACAGAGAAAGGGCACTTCGAATTCATTCGCATGCCCTTTGGATTAAAAAACGCGCCAGCAACTTTTCAGCGCGTAATGAACCACATTCTCGGAAATCTCATTGGAAATTGTTGCCTAGTTTACCTAGACGACATTATTATTTTTGGTAGCTCGTTACAGCACCACATCGATAACCTTAACAAAGTGCTTCAACGGCTTGCTCAAGCCAACCTTAAAATTCAATTTGACAAATGTGAATTTCTTCAGAAACAATGTGAATTTTTGGGGCACATAGTAACCCAAGATGGCATTAAACCCAATCCAAATAAAATTGAAAAAATCCTTAATTGGCCAATCCCAAAAACAACTACTCAAATCAAAGGCTTCCTAGGACTTCTTGGATACTACAGAAAATTTATTCGAGATTTTGCAAAATTAACGAAACCTTTAACCAGGTGCTTGAAAAAAGATACAAAAATTGTCCACAACGAAGAACTTATTAGTTGTTTTAATGATTGCAAACAGTTACTAACGAGCGACCCTATTCTAAAATACCCCGACTTCAATGGAAAATTCATTCTTGAAACTGACGCAAGCGACTTTGCTTTAGGAGCCGTTTTGTCTCAGAAATTCGAAGATGGCAAAGAGCATCCTGTTGCATATGCCTCTAGAACGCTGAATCAAGCAGAATGCAACTATTCTGCCACGGAAAAAGAATTGTTGGCCATTGTATGGGCAACGAAACATTTTAGACCATATATTTACGGAACCTCTTTCGAAATTCGAACCGACCACAAACCACTTGTGTGGCTCCGGCAGAAAAATGATCTGAACAGGAGACTTTTACACTGGAAACTAGCTCTCGAAGAGCTCGAATTTGAAATCAAGTATAAGAAAGGTACTCTAAACGCTAATGCAGATGCACTGTCTCGTATTAACCCTGAGGATAAAACAGAAGTAAACGCCAACTCTACCTCCAGCGATGACATGACACAACACTCCGCGGACACTGACGATAACGACTTCATCCCGTCAACGGAAAGACCCCTTAACGGATTTGGAAATCAGATTGTACTTTTAGAGACAGATGAAGATAGTCGTGAATCCTTGACCCCATTTAAAAACTTCCACAGAATAACTATAAAGAAGGTACATTTTGGTCCAGCAGCCCTGATCAATATTCTTAAGGAATACGCTTCGACGAAATGCGCTACCGGTCTTTATTGTAGCGAAAGTATCCTTAATAGGCTGCAAACTATTTATAAAACTTACTTTTCAAGAGCAAAATCATTAAAAATTTTCTGGACACAAAGATTGTTAGAAGACGTAACAGATGAGCTGGAACAGGACCTGATCATCGAACGGCAACACAACGCGAACCACAGAGGTATCATTGAGACAAAGGCACACATCTCAAGAAGGTACTTTTTCCCAGGAATGAAGAGCAAAATTTCAAAGTTTATCAACTTCTGCAAACTTTGTCAAAAGGCTAAGTATGAAAGGCGACCATATAAACAAAAATTCCAATTAACAGCAACACCATCCAGGCCGTTGCAAATTGTTCATATGGATATATTCATAATCAGAAATAGAAATTATCTAACACTTTGTGATAAGTTCTCCAGACTAACAATGGCTATCCCAATTAAAACACGGAATACTATACACATTCTAAGAGCACTAACCCACTTCTTCGCTAACGTTGGAAAACCTTCCTTTCTCGTCATGGATCAGGAAGCATCATTTACCTCAACAACAGTTAAAGAATTCCTTGAGGAAAACGATGTAGAGTACCATTATACGAGTGTTGGACAATCCTCTTCGAATGGTACTGTGGAAATCGTCCATAGGACTATTAGAGAATTGCACAACATCTTAAGTATGAAGGATTCAACTAAAGATTTGTCCGAAACGGCAAAAATTAATCTTGCAGTTTCCATATATAATGACTCAATACACTCTCAAACAAAGTTAACTCCAAAAGAGTTATTTTTTGGCTTCAGAAACGAGGACCCTGTCCCCGAAGATCTCGATGAAAGAATAAGACTGAAGGAGGAATTTTACAGGATTTTGTCTCAAAAACAATTAGAGAAAAAACGTTCAGACTTAGAAAAACTGAACATAAACAGAGAAGATCCTGAAAACTTCCTTCCAAATGAAACGGTCTTCGAAAGAAAAAGGAATAACTTGAAGCACCAAGAGAGGTATAGAGAAATACAAGTCAAAGATAATTTAGAGTCAAATATAATCGACGAGAATGGGAGAAAAGTCCACAAAACAAAATTAAAACGTAAACGTAAAACTTAATTTCGACGTAGAACTAATTGCACCTTTTTGTCTTCTTTCCCTTCTTCTCCTGTCATTTCAGCTCGAAGATGACACACAAACACCCGATACTTTTTTGTCTTACAATTATGATGTTTTTCAATCCTATTTACTCTGCTTACTTGGAAATCCTTGAACTTAATGAAAATCCCGGTATAGTTGCGTTCAAGACTAATTCAGTCTTTATAAAAGAAGGATCTCACACACTATTCCATAGATTTAATTTATTTTCCTTTACCGTCGTTCTCAAGCAGTATGAATCCATTATTTTGAACATTGAAGAAAACCCAAAGATAGCAGAACTAGTTAAAATTCTTAAACAAAAGCAGAGTCAGGCTTATTTTATCCTTGAAAATTTAACCGCTAGAAGTAGAAAAACAAAACGATCTCTTAATTTTCTTGGGTCCACCTTAAAAATGATTACAGGGAATCTCGATAATGAAGATTTGTTAAAAATAGAAAACCAACTTGAAATTCTTAAACATTCAAATAACCTTTTAGTAACAGAGAATAATGAACAAATTCAAATTAATAAATTGTTTGAGGAAAGGATTAACAATATTACTAAACAAGCTTATAGACAGTCTAGGGAAATAGATAGCATCATTAAACAGACAAGACTGAGCTTAGACAGACCTGTCGAATGGGAACATCTCCTGCACCTACACAACATCATCTTCAACATCGACATGATCAACCAGCAGCTGTCTACAATTTTCGAGGCCATTCAGTTGTCCAAGTTGGGTTTAATTTCAAAGGCTTTCTTACAACCATCAGAGCTAGAATTTGCAACGAATCTGTTGGAGTCACAAGGCGTGGTGATTAACAGCTATGACCAAGTTTATGAGTTTTTGGAACCCATAGCATTCCACAATAACTCAGACATAATCCTACTCATAAAAATTCCTAAATTCAGGCAAGGAGAATTTGTGCAACTCCAAATAGAAGCCATTCCACGACAGTTTAAAATCATACCGATAAATGCAACAAAAGCCATTGTTGGTAACAATGAGTCTTACCTAATTTCCCATCCATGCATGAACATCGAGCGTAGCATCATCTGCGACGTCCAGATCTTGTTTAACACTTCAAATGACGGATGCTTACATGAGTTACTAAGAGGAAATACGGGTAACTGTACCTTCATTAGATCTCCAATGAAACCTGACACAAAGGAAATCGAGAATCTCGGACTGTTAGTTAAAAACTCTGTTGATCCGACTTCGATGCAAAACAGTTGTGGATATGGTCCGAGGAATTTAACAGGAACGTTTCTCATATCATTTAGAGATTGTTCCATCACCCTCAACGGAAAAACCTTTACCAGCAAAACATTCAGAGGAGAATCCAGACCTGTCATCTTACCCCTACATTCAGTTAGCGTAGATGAGTCACAGACAGAACCAGAATCCATTGACTATATGGAACAACTGCACATTAGGAATCGTCATAAGCTGGAGCACTTAGAAACAGCAAACAAAAGGACTAAAGTGCTCAACATAGTAGGAATAGTTCTCATCACATGCTTCGTAGCAGTAATTTTCGCTTTTCTTACGAGAGAAGTTCGTAAACTCAAAATGAAGCTGACAATACGGATCCCTGCAAACAATGCGTTGGAAAGCTCTCAAACAATATTGAACCGAGACGGTTCAAACTAAGGCGGGGGAAGTTATGGACATCCCTAGGCTCTACCCACGATGTTCAGGTATCCGCCTATCGTGGACTAGATGCTGACAAAGCAGTATCACCCTTGGAGACACTGAGCATAACCCCCATACCAGAATACCCTTTGGACTCCGAGCATATTGATGACACGATAAATCGATACCGGCGCACAGTAACACCGACCATCCAACGCAACCCAGAACAACCAGGCCAGTTGCCATCCGGTGAACTTTTGCTGACATCGAGAAAGCATCGAACTCAATCGGAGGACACAGGTGTGCCCTCGGTCTGGTCTGGCTCGATCAGTCAGTTGGAAGTGAACGTTTGAATCGATAGGTCTAATAGTCAGTTGAAAGCCCTTCTGGCCCAGTATAAGTGTTAGAAAGTGTGAAATGTAAAATTATAAAACAAGAACATAATAAAAGTGATGGGATTAGGGTAAATTTGAAACAAGTAGTTTTTTAAAAACCCTAATGTGAAGTCCCGTCCATTTTTATATATCCGGCTGGGGCATATGGAAGAATGCTCTCGCGTCGCGGGCCCGCAGTTCTTTCTACCACACCACGCAGTACGACGACCCGACAGCAGCACCACCAAAATCAGGGTCGTTTTCGATGCCAGTAGCAAGAGCCACAATCAACTGTCGCTAAATGAGGCGCTTTTCACTGGCCCCACCGTACAATCCAGCTTGCTTGCCATCGTACTCAATTTTCGAATTCCCAAATACGCAATCTTAGCCGACATCGAAAAAATGTTCCGGCAGGTGTGGATACATCCTGACGACAGAAGGTTTCTGAAAGTTGTTTGGCGTCCAGATCCCGCATCACCGCTAAAAACATACCAATTGAAAACCGTAACATACGGACTAGCTAGTTCCCCGTACCAAGCAGCGCGTGTGCTCAATAAGCTCGCTGAAGATGAAGGTCACAAATACCCACTCGCTGCACCTATCGTAACCAAGTGCTTTTATGTTGACGACGTTCTTGGCGGAGGGGACGATTTGGACGAAACCGCTGAGTCATGCGGTCAGCTTCAAGATCTTCTCGCACAGGGAGGCTTCACGTTGAGGAAATGGTGTACAAATCATCCGAAGGTATTACAGAAAATTCCTTGCGATCTGTGGGGTACCTCTTCACAGACAGAGATTGGGCGCAGCGAAACAACAAAGGCGCTTGGGTTATTGTGGAATCACAGAACCGATCGATTTGGATTTCAAGTACCAGTATTGCACTCAGTGGACGTTTTAACGAAGCGTTTGGTGGTGTCCGAAATGTCACAGCTTTTCGACCCGCTGGGGCTCCTTGGTCCTGTAGTAATCAGCGCCAGGATATTCGTCCAATGGCTTTGGGCAAAACGATTGACTTGGGACAAATCTCTGCCAGAGGAAGAATCTAGGTGGTGGCATGAGTTCCGCTCGGAACTGGGACAATTGAGCGCTGTTTCGGTGCCGAGATGTGTACGCCCAAGCTGTCACGAAAACTACCAGTTATGTACATTGTTTTTGTGACGCGTCGTCGAAAGCATATGGTTGCTGCGTTTTTGTCGTCGGACCGAATGATCGAGGAGATGTTGAACGAAGGCTTCTTATAGCGAAATCAAGAGTGGCCCCGCTACGAGGATTGTCTATTCCCAGGTTGGAATTGTGTGCTGCAGTGCTCGGCAGTGAATTGGTGCACAACTTACTGGCGACCACAAACTTTTCGTGTCCGGTTACGTTTTGGTCGGATAGCACGGTCGTGCTACAGTGGATACGGTCACCACCTAACGATTGGAAGGTGTTTGTTTCAAACAGGATAGCAGAAGTACAGCGGCTTTCACAAACGTGCCGGTGGAGGTACGTCCCTGTAGGTATTAAGTGAGATAAATTAAAAAAAAACTGCAATACTAATTTTGAATGTTGATATTTGTTGAGTGTAGTTTTCTAGTACTGCATGACAGCATGAACTAGTCTAAAAATAAAGTTGGTCTAAAATCGTGTAAACAGGGCAAGACAGGAAGTTGGAAGGCAGAGAGTGTGCGAGAAGTTTTGAAGATGTGTGTGTAAGAGATGTATAAAGAACAAAGTGCTGCGGAAACGGTGATCGGAAAGGAGAATTCAGTTTTGAGTTCGATGTGCTTCGAAGAAGTTCTGTGCAGCGGAGCTCCTGTGAAAAGTTGAAAAAAGTGAAGAAGTGTGTTCGGCCGGTGTGAAGTAAGTTCGGATGGTGGATAAAGAGTTTGGCTTGTGCTTCGGAAATAATAATGGATTCCTACAATGGCGCAATCAGCGATGCGACCAACGCTCCCGGAAAGAAGTAAGTGAAACTAATTATCCAAAATTGTATTATTGTGCAAAGGAGATTTTAATTGACCAAAATTTCAAAAATCCATACCGATGATGATTAGAGATACTTCAGCGGCCATGTTTGTTGAATTGAGACGGTGAAAATCTGCGTGACGACAGTGAAGATTCAATAAATTGAGTTGCAAAGTTCCTGTGCTTAATGAAAGTCATATCTTGATAGTTAAAGTATATCAATTAAATTTCTGGCCTGCTTTGTTGGTCATATTAATGCTGCAGAATATGAGGTTAATGTCGTTTAGTGTTTGAACGTTGTCGGCCATCTTGAGAAGCCTACTAAATTTGTTTTTTTTCCAAAATTCTTTTACCGATTTCTACAGACACGACATAGAAGACTCTTAACCATTTAAATACAAAATTCACTGTAATTAACTATCCACCGGTTTTCAAAATATGCGGATGCAACAAAATAATTGTTAACATTAATTTCTAATGGTAATGCGGCGGAGTCTGAATCTTGATTTGAGATTGGCGGTCATGTAAAAAAAAAAAAGTCATGCCGAGAGTCATGCCTTGGTTTTAAAGTGTATTAATTGTACGATTGTTAAGAGGTGTTGGTAATTTGAATTTCTGGCCTGCTTTGTCGGTCACGTTAATGCGGCAGAATCTGAGGCTAATGTCGTTTTCGTATTTGAGCTTTGGCGGCCATCTTGATAAACCTACTAATTTTATTTTTTCATCCTAAAATTCTTTCACCGATTTCCACAGTGACGACAAAGAACACTCTCAACAATTTCAAATACAAAATTCACTGTAATTAATGGATTAATTTAGTGATCCATTGAGTCAAAAAAAAAAAAACCCGGGCCGAAGACAATTTGAACCACTCAAGCATGTTTCAGCCGCCATGTTAGATAGCAACGATGAGAATCTGCGTGGCAGTAGCAACAATTATGAATAATAAATTAACTCACTGTTGAATAGGTTAAATTTTAAATGGCTCGTAATGCGAATGTTATTGAGGCTGATAACTTCAATAATTCGTTCTAGGAGATGGTTATATATATTCAATCTGCATGAATGGGTAAAAAAAAACAAATAAATAAATAAAAATAAATAAATGGTATATGGCAGCATCCATTTATTACGTAACGCTAAAATTGACATTCCCTCCTCCCTCCGTAAAGTTTTTGTATGATAATCCTAAAATTTTTGTATGAACCGTTACGCTTGGTCATACTTCCCCTTCCCTTAGAGCGTTACGTAATTTGTGGACGGCGCCCATGTAACTGGGATTCCAAGCGAACATTTTGAGGCTGGTAACTTCAATAATTCGTTTAGGAGAAGGTTATATATATCCAGCTTTCCACGCTCGCCATAATGGCGGATGCTATAAAATAATTTGACAGTATCTGTGCCCCAGATAACGCAACGACTTATTTCATCCATAGCAACCTTTGATAAACATTTTTTCCTTGCCAACGGAAAATAAACAGGCCAGAATCCGGAACTGCATTATTCTAGCAAGAAAAAAAAAGCTTTTTAATATACGGTAAAGCTAAAACAAGTTTGTTGATTTCTTATATTCTTTATTCTTCTTCTAGCCTGAAAACTTGCAATAATATTATATGTCCTGATCATCATATTATTTATGCTTCCGTCCAGAAATTTCAGTGGGAGACCGGTTAGTAGTGGCTAGAGGCATCGACGATCGCGGCCGGACGATAATTGAAAGACAGCGACGACAATGGTTTGAAATAATCTGGATGCTGGAATAGTGGCTCTATATGTGGTATTTGGAGCTGCGGTCAGTCCTGTCGGCACGTCGAGATACAATTAGCTTTCTACAGGGGCGTCTTTTGCGGGAAACCGATCGGCTCGGTTTCGAAGGAAACCCGGCCCAAATCCCCAGGCCGCTGGTCTAAGCCGACGGCAGTCTACGGTGGGTGCTCACGGCCTCTTCTGGATCCGGGTCTCAGAGCGAACGGATGAAAGGGGAGCTTTCGGAGTGCTGATTCCTAACTACTCGCAATACTCACGGTTGAACGGTTTATTGAAGATATCCGTACAGATCCGTACTTATAAGTACCTAACCTGAGTAGACACGCGTCTTCACGGGCCATGCTGGTGGCTTCAGTGGCGGGGTGGAATCTTCGGTGGCGAGCGGTGAGGCAACGACGGTGGCAGCTGGGAGCATTCCAAGCTCGAGAAAATGCAGCCGGGCGGCCGACATCGGGAAGACAGGCCTACCTGACGGGGCTTCGGGCGAGTGGATGCGCCCTTGCTTCAGTCCAAACGAACCGACTTTGGACGGCCGGGCGTGAAACGTTTAGCCGAGATTGTGATGGCTTCGCCCGGAGGAAATGTAATCGTGATAACCGGATGCGGGTGACCAGGCCAACCCGATGTGGATACGGACGCGTGGACTTGCCCCTGCTTTGGTCCAAAATTGCCGGCTTTCGACGGCCGAGCGCTGAACGAATGTCCGAGATGGTGATGGCTTCGGGCTGAAGAGATGTGCACGGAGTGGAATTGGTCGGGCTTCGATCCGAGACGGACGAGGTGGTGGCGAGGACTAGCCGGAAAATAACCTGCGGAGGCCGGGCGCCTGAGGTGTGACGATTGCTTGGGACTTTGTCCCGATCGGCCGTCAGTGTACTCTGACCACTGGTGTAGTCGGTCGTGATCACGGGTCACGAGGTTTGGGATTGGGCCGAAATACGACGCTTGGAAAAATCCTGAATACGTTGTTGGTCGTGGTACATGGGTTCTCGATTGGGTTGTCACGGGTATCCAGTCGATTGGCAGTCAACTGTCGGGTAACTAACTGGCTTTGGCTGGTCAAACAAACGTCTTGCGCTCAAAACGTGGAGCATTTACATAGGACAACAGTATCCAATATGTGTCACCTCTTCTCTTTACGACTATCTTTCAACTGTCTCGATGATTTTCTCGCCGAGCCTAACTCCCCTTCGAAGAGACGCTCACTTTCTCGGGTCATCCTTTTCCGCCCAACTGGGTTCAGTGGATGAATGCTGCCACCGCACTCAGGTGATGTATATCTATGAGTATGCTCTTCACCGCCCAGGCGCGGTAAAAACAAATTGATCATTGCGAGCTAGCGCCAACTTCACACTTCCCGCATTCCACAAAATAATACGTTACGTAAATATTACCCGCCAGTAACAGAGTTCTTCACGAGGTTCATCGTAGCCCGCGGCGACAGTGAGAATTTGACTGTCCAACAATAGCATGATTCGGCAGATTCGTAGATTGTAGGCTATGAGCACTTGCCCGTCGTAGCAGTTGTCCGGTATCCCAATAGCGGTAGCGGGTGTGTCATGGTGGTGATTACGTAGTGCCCACGAGTGGCCAGAAGGCGGTCTGCGTTGGCGATCAATGGAAAGTTACGAGCACCGAAGTTTTCCCGAAGCTAGGGCAACTGTCCTCAGATAAGCTACCAGTAACAATGTATCAGTCAATGTTTTTATTCAAATTTAATTAAATAAAATATGATTTTGAATCACTTCAAAGTTTTTACAATGTTTGACGAAGAAATACTAATACATAAATTTAACAATGTTCTACAGACATTCGTTCAGCGCGGGCCGTCATTTTGGACCAAAGCACGGACAAGTCCACGTGTCCGTAGCCACATCGGGTCAGTTATCACGATAACATTTCCTGTGGGTGAAGCCATCACCGTCTCGGCTAAACGTTTCACGCTCGGCCGTCAAAAGTCGGTCTGTTTGTACTGAAGCAAGGGCCCATCCACGCGCCCGAAACCCCACCAGTTAGGCCTGTTTTCCCGACTCCGGCCTCCCCGGCTGCATTTCCTTGAGCTTGGACTGCTCCCCGCCGCTGTCACCGAAGATTCCTCCCCGCCACTGAAGTCACCAGCCACCACCGAAATTACTGGAAGGACGCATAATATGATAATCAGGACATATAATATTATTGCAAGTTTTCAGGCTAGAAGAAGAATATTAATTATAAAAATAAAAGAAATCAATAAATTTGTTTTTGCATTACCAATTATTGAAAAGCTTAATTTTTGTCTTGCTAGAATAATGAAGTTCCGAATTCTGGCCTGTTTATTTTCCGTTGGCAAGGAAAAACATGTTTATCAAAGGTTGCTATGGATGGAATAAGTCGTTGCGTTATCTAGGGCACAGATACTGTCAAATTATTTTATAGTATCCGCCATTATGGCGAGCGTGGAAAGCTGGATTCAATCCGAATAAATGGGTAAAAAAAATGATAATTCTGAACCAAAAAAAAAAAAACCTTTTAGATTGATAACGTAGTAGTTGAGGCTGAAAACTTCAATAACTCGTTCAATCAGAATGTTTGGTTGAATTATTGTTTTTCTTAGATCCATTAGTATGAGAGATACAGACATTTGACTCGGGTGAGTCAGCAGATCAGATTGAGGTTCAACCAAGTACAGTTGACCAAGGAAACTCTGATCGAGGAGACCGAACGACCGACATATGACTGGAATACTCAAATGTACGGAACAAAATCCAATCCTTGAGAGGGTTGGTGTGTCCAAAGAGACATTTGACTCGGGTGAGTCAGCAGATCAGATTAAGGTTCAACCAAGTACAGTTGACCAAGGAAACTCTGATCGAGGAGGAGACCGAACGACCGACATATGACTGGAATAGTCAAATGTGCGGAGCAAAATCCAATCCTTGAGAGGGTTGGAGTGTCCAAAGAGACATTTGACTCGGGTGAGTCAGCAGATCAGAATCAGGTCCAACCTGAACGGATTGAATAAATGGTATATGTAACTGGGATTCCAAAGCGAACATTTTGAGGCTGGTAACTTCAATAATTCGTTTTAGGAGAAGGTTATATATATTCAATCCGAATAAATGGGTAAAAAAAAAAAAATGATAATTCTAAACTAAAAAAACCTTTTAGATTGATAACGTAGTAGTTGAGGCTGATAACTTCAATAATTCGTTCAATCCGAATGTTTGGTTGAATTATTATTTTTCTTAGATCCATTAGTATGATAGATACAGACATTTGACTCAGGTGAGTCAACGGATCAGATTGAGATTCAACCAAGTAGAGTTGACCAAGGAAACTCTGATCGAGGAGGAGACCGAATGACCGACATATGACTGGAATAGTCAAATGTGCGGAGCAAAATCCAATCCTTGAGAGGGTTGGAGTGTCCAAAGAGACATTTGACTCGGGTGAGTCAGCAGATCAGAATCAGGTCCAACCTGAACGGATTGAATAAATGGTATATGTAACTGGGATTCCAAAGCGAACATTTTGAGGCTGGTAACTTCAATAATTCGTTTTAGGAGAAGGTTATATATATTCAATCCGAATAAATGGGTAAAAAAAAAATGATAATTCTAAACTAAAAAAACCTTTTAGATTGATAACGTAGTAGTTGAGGCTGATAACTTCAATAATTCGTTCAATCCGAATGTTTGGTTGAATTATTATTTTTCTTAGATCCATTAGTATGATAGATACAGACATTTGACTCAGGTGAGTCAACGGATCAGATTGAGATTCAACCAAGTAGAGTTGACCAAGGAAACTCTGATCGAGGAGGAGACCGAATGACCGACATATGACTGGAATAGTCAAATGTGCGGAGCAAAATCCAATCCTTGAGAGGGTTGGAGTGTCCAAAGAGACATTTGACTCGGGTGAGTCAGCAGATCAGATTGAGGTTCAACCAAGTACAGTTGACCAAGGAAACTCTGATCGAGGAGACCGAACGACCGACATATGACTGGAATAGTCAAATGTGTGAAATAAAATCCAATCCTTGAGAGGGTTGGTGTGTCCAAAGAGACATTTGACTCGGGTGAGTCAGCAGATCAGATTAAGGTTCAACCAAGTACAGTTGACCAAGGAAACTCTGATCGAGGAGGAGACCGAACGACCGACATATGACTGGAATAGTCAAATGTGCGGAGCAAAATCCAATCCTTGAGAGGGTTGGAGTTCCCAAAGAGACATTTGACTCGGGTGAGTCAGCAGATCAGATTGAGATCCAACCAAGTAGAGTTGACCAAGGAAACTCTGATCGAGGAGGAGACCGAACGACCGACATATGACTGGAATAGTCAAATGTGCGGAGCAAAATCCAATCCTTGAGAGGGTTGGAGTGCCCAAAGAGACATTTGACTCGGGTGAGTCAGCAGATCAGAATCAGGTTCAACCTGAACGGATTGAATAAATGGTATATGTAACTGGGATTCCAACGCGAACATTTTGAGGCTGGTAACTTCAATAATTCGTTTTAGGAGAAGGTTATTTATATTCAATCCGAATAAATGGGTAAAAAAAAAATGATAATTCTAAACTAAAAAAAAAAACCTTTTAGATTGATAACGTAGTAGTTGAGGCTGATAACTTCAATAATTCGTTCAATCCGAATGTTTGGTTGAATTATTATTTTTCTTAGATCCATTAGTATGATAGATACAGACATTTGACTCAGGTGAGTCAACGGATCAGATTGAGATTCAACCAAGTAGAGTTGACCAAGGAAACTCTGATCGAGGAGGAGACCGAATGACCGACATATGACTGGAATAGTCAAATGTGCGGAGCAAAATCCAATCCTTGAGAGGGTTGGAGTGTCCAAAGAGACATTTGACTCGGGTGAGTCAGCAGATCAGATTGAGGTTCAACCAAGTACAGTTGACCAAGGAAACTCTGATCGAGGAGACCGAACGACCGACATATGACTGGAATAGTCAAATGTGTGAAATAAAATCCAATCCTTGAGAGGGTTGGTGTGTCCAAAGAGACATTTGACTCGGGTGAGTCAGCAGATCAGATTAAGGTTCAACCAAGTACAGTTGACCAAGGAAACTCTGATCGAGGAGGAGACCGAACGACCGACATATGACTGGAATAGTCAAATGTGCGGAGCAAAATCCAATCCTTGAGAGGGTTGGAGTTCCCAAAGAGACATTTGACTCGGGTGAGTCAGCAGATCAGATTGAGATCCAACCAAGTAGAGTTGACCAAGGAAACTCTGATCGAGGAGGAGACCGAACGACCGACATATGACTGGAATAGTCAAATGTGCGGAGCAAAATCCAATCCTTGAGAGGGTTGGAGTGCCCAAAGAGACATTTGACTCGGGTGAGTCAGCAGATCAGAATCAGGTTCAACCTGAACGGATTGAATAAATGGTATATGTAACTGGGATTCCAACGCGAACATTTTGAGGCTGGTAACTTCAATAATTCGTTTTAGGAGAAGGTTATTTATATTCAATCCGAATAAATGGGTAAAAAAAAAATGATAATTCTAAACTAAAAAAAAAAACCTTTTAGATTGATAACGTAGTAGTTGAGGCTGATAACTTCAATAACTCGTTCAATCCGAATGTTTGGTTGAATTATTATTTTCTTAGATCCATTAGTATGATAGATACAGACATTTGACTCGGGTGAGTCAACGGATCAGATTGAGGTTCAACCAAGTAGAGTTGACCAAGGAAACTCTGATCGAGGAGGAGACCGAACGACCGACATATGACTGGAATAGTCAAATGTGCGGAGCAAAATCCAATCCTTGAGAGGGTTGGAGTGTCCAAAGAGACATTTGACTCGGGTGAGTCGGCAGATCAGATTAAGGTTCAACCAAGTACAGTTGACCAAGGAAACTCTGATCGAGGAGGAGACCGAACGACCGACATATGACTGGAATAGTCAAATGTGCGGAGCAAAATCCAATCCTTGAGAGGGTTGGAGTGCCCAAAGAGACATTTGACTCGGGTGAGTCAGCAGATCAGAATCAGGTTCAACCTGAACGGATTGAATAAATGGTATATGTAACTGGGATTCCAACGCGAACATTTTGAGGCTGGTAACTTCAATAATTCGTTTTAGGAGAAGGTTATTTATATTCAATCCGAATAAATGGGTAAAAAAAAAATGATAATTCTAAACTAAAAAAAAAAACCTTTTAGATTGATAACGTAGTAGTTGAGGCTGATAACTTCAATAACTCGTTCAATCCGAATGTTTGGTTGAATTATTATTTTCTTAGATCCATTAGTATGATAGATACAGACATTTGACTCGGGTGAGTCAACGGATCAGATTGAGGTTCAACCAAGTAGAGTTGACCAAGGAAACTCTGATCGAGGAGGAGACCGAACGACCGACATATGACTGGAATAGTCAAATGTGCGGAGCAAAATCCAATCCTTGAGAGGGTTGGAGTTCCCAAAGAGACATTTGACTCGGGTGAGTCAGCAGATCAGATTGAGATCCAACCAAGTAGAGTTGACCAAGGAAACTCTGATCGAGGAGGAGACCGAACGACCGACATATGACTGGAATAGTCAAATGTGTGAAATAAAATCCAATCCTTGAGAGGGTTGGAGTGCCCAAAGAGACATTTGACTCGGGTGAGTCAGCAGATCAGATTGAGGTTCAACCAAGTACAGTTGACCAAGGAAACTCTGATCGAGGAGGAGACCGAACGACCGACATATGACTGGAATAGTCAGATGTGTGAAATAAAATCCAAGCCGTTGGTGATTTCTTGTCTCTATAATGGAACACTTGACTCGGAGGAGTCAATGAATTGAATAGATGGTTTAGGTAATTGGGATTCCAAACGAATATTTGAGGCTGATAACTTCAACAACTCGTTGAATCCGAATGTTTGGTTGAATTATTAGAATAAAACATACCTGTTAGTACACCATTGACATGTGCAGTCAGTCTTGAGTTTTAGTTGAGTAATTGATGTAGGAATTGAGTTGGAGATCTAACAAAAAAAAAATATATAGAATACATATTTTTAATTCATGCATCACTTTGATCTAACGTCTGACGCATGTCTGGACAATCAAATCCAATTCCAATCCTTGAGAGGGTTGGTGTGTCCAAAAAAAAGGACATTGGACTCGGGTGAGCCAGCGAATGAGATTGAAGTTCAACCAAGAAAAGTTGACCAGCAAGACTCTAATCGAGATGATCGAACAACTGGCACATCGACACATGAATAGTGGAATTAAAATGTGTGTCATGAAATCCAATCCTTGAGAGGGTTGGTGTGTCTAAAGAAAGTAGGGTAGATTAGGGTTCAATGAAGTAATGATGCCACATGGCTTGAGAAGCCAATGTTCGGGAATAAGAAGCTGTCAGTGAGTTAGACCCTGGACTCGGATGAGTCAACGGATAGAATAGGTAATGAGCACGATGAATTATACGATTATTTGAAAGACTTATACAAATATCAAATCAATGAGCTGAATTGCTCGATGACAAACTTATATGAAACCTTGTTCTTGACACATTCAACCGACATATGACTTGAAAAGTCAAATCCGTAGAATAAAATTCAATCCTTGAGAGGGTTGGTGTGTCTAAAAGAGATATTTAACTCGAGTGAGACAGTTTATTAAATAAAGGTTTTATGGAATTGAGTACGATGAATTATACATTGATGTTAAAAGACTGATATAAGCATTAAATCAATGAGCAGACCTGCTTGAAGCCAATATAAACTCGTTGTTTTTTCTGTTTCCCCAATAACAGGAAGATCACAAGATTAGCGGCTAAGGATCCATCTGTATTGGCAAAAGAATTGGAAGAAGAACGAAAGCGCAACGCCTCCTTAGTCGCCAAACTTAAGAAAGCCAAATCCAGCAATAGGAGAATGGAGAATACGATGGGAGAAGGAAGCTTTGTCCGCCTGCACTCGACCACAAGATGTGAGAACTCTGCAGAGGAGCAAAATTCTGCTCTAATGGCTTCCATGAGCAACTTGTCGTTTGCATCATTGCAAGTACCGGAGTGCAAACCCATGGATGGAGAAGATGACATCGATCGTAAGTCGTACGAACAGTGGAAGCACATCTTGGAGGCTTCAATGCAGCTAGCGGGCGTAGTTGACGAGGCCACAAAAATGAACATTTTCAGAATTAAGGCAGGCCCGAAACTATTGGATATTTTGGAGAGCACGTTGTCATACCCGGAATCTCCTAATGCCGTATTATTTCCATATGCCAATGCTGTTCACCGTTTGGGGGCATTTTACGGATCACGTGACTACATCTTTATGCAACGCCAAAGACTACGATCACTGGCCCAGAAGTCTGGAGAAACTGACGTTAAGTATGTGAAGCGTGTAATGGCAGTGGCGAAGCTGTGTGACTTCAACGAAGAAAACTTGGCGGAACACGTAGCTGACTCCATTCAGTCACATGCCCTCAACCAAAAGGTTCGCGAGACTGCCAGGAAGACTCTTCGCAAGAGAGGTTCACTGGTAGAGCTACTGGAAAGGGTACGTGCTTTGGAGATGGAACAACTTAACGAAGAGATGTTTGCCAAAAATCATCGGCGAACGGAACAACTCGAGGTAGCGGCGGTATCCTACGGTGGCCAAGCGAGCCGAGTGACAAACAGCGGTGTTGGTAGGGCAAACAGACGGGCAGGAGTTCAGCAACGGCTTCCTACCAATTGGAGATCCGGTAGAGGTGGGGGATACAGCCGTCGTGAATTTGTTAGAAATTCATCGGTAGCACGGGCCCCTTGTTGGAGATGCCTGAGCAAGCAGCATCAAGCCTCCGAATGCTACGCAATCGACAAGATCTGTCGTAAGTGTAACGTCAAGGGACATTTCGAGCGGGCCTGTCATAAACCAAGCATCCGAGCAAGCTCAGCAGGATCGATCAAACGCCGATACAGTGACGACACAAAGGATTCACCGGCCAGCGCGAAGAAGATCGCCGCCGTTAAGGATGAAGACTCAGCGCCGATGGACGATTCCGTAAGTGTTAAACCGTCTGTTTAATTTTGATGACAATGAAATCACTTTTTATCATTCTTTGAAAAACTGAAATAATGAATTCGTTTTGTAATAATTGATTTTTGAATTGAAATGAATCAACAAATAAACATGATATTCAATTAACAAAGACTAACGATAGATACATAATGTAACATTCCAAATTTATATCCTTCCCTTTAATTAAGGGCGAGCTGGTGACCGCCGATAGTACTACGACGGTGATCGATGTCACTAATGGTAGACGATTAGATCTCAAAGACGAAAGAAACTGCGACGGACATGATTCAAAATCGGATGTCATTTGTATCGGCAGACTTGGAGAATGTTCAAACCGTCGAGCTGCAAACAATGAAATCGTGGTTGGAATTGTTGCAGGGGTTGAAATACCATTCCTTATTGATTCTGGGGCTGATGTAAATACTGTCGGAGGAGAGGTGTTTGACATGCTTATGAGTAATGATTCATCAAAACTTGGGTTGTTTTGCGTCAAAGAAGGCAGTGACAAACCACTAAAAGCGTATGCGGCAAAGGAAGAGATTCAGGTGATTGCTACATTTGTGGCTGAATTAGTTATCAGCGACGACAGACCTCGTTTAATGGAAAAATTCTATGCCATCCGAAACGCACGATCATTACTTGGTAGGACTACCGCAATTCGTTACAGCGTGTTGCAACTAGGACTCGACGTTCCCATTCACCCTGAATGGTATTCCAGTTATCCAGGGGAAATTCGTTCGCTGTCTATGGTGAAGGAGTTTCCAAAGTTCAACGTGAACCCCGTGGTAATCAACTATGACAAGAGTATGCCTCCTTCCAGGAGGATTTTTACATGCATTCCCCCAGCGTTTAGAGCCGAAACTGATCGTCGCCTTAAAGAGTTATTGGAATCAGATATCATTGAACGAGTCACCAATGAGATGGACAGGTCGTATTGCTCTTCGCTCCTAGTCGTACCCAAAGGTAAACATGACATTCGACTAGTTGTAGATTTGAGAGGTCCCAACAAAGCTATCATACGCACTCCATTTAAAATGCCCACCTTGGAAGCTATTATGACCGATCTTCCCGGAAGTAAGTGGTTTTCGACTATCGATTTAACCAGTGCCTTCTTTCACGTGGTGTTGGATGAAGGGTCTCGCCATCTCACAATTTTTTTTGCTGGTGATGGAATGTACCGGTTTAAGAGGCTGCCCTTTGGGCTTACTAATGCGCCCGACATTTTCCAAGAGATTCTCCAAACGGTGGTGTTGGCTGGTTGTGAAGGCGTTCGCAACTACTTGGACGATATATTTGTGTTTGGATCTACAAAGGAGGAGCACGACCAAAATTTGAGGGCTGTCATGGAAAGGCTCAAAGACCATAACGTGTGCATTAATGAAGAAAAGAGCGTATTCGGTCAACAATCCGTTAAAATCCTCGGCTTCCAATTATCGGACGACGGTCTAAGCGTAGAAGAGGATAAACTCAAAGCTATTCGGGAATTCCGTCGACCAGAGACACAACTAGAGGTAAAAAGCTTTCTCGGTTTGATGAATTTTACCGAGAGATTCATAATGGGTAGAGCCGAGAAGACACAACACCTACGCGAATTGGCTAAATCTGAATGCTTCTATTGGAATGATGAACTGGAGGCAGAGTTCATATTCTTGAAGGAAGATGCGTTGAAGGAGATTTCAAAGTTGGCTTATTTTGATGTCCAAGCTGAGACCGAACTTTATGTCGATGCATCGCCCACTGGATTGGGAGCGGTGCTCATCCAATACCATGATGGAGTTCCTCGAATTATTTCATGTGCGTCAAAAGTGCTTACGGACACCGAAAAGAAGTACCCACATACGCAGAAGGAAGCGCTGGCCATCGTCTGGGGAGTCGAAAGGTTCACTTTCTACCTAACTGGCAAGTCATTCGTTGTTAGAACGGACTCGGAAGCCAATGAATTCATTTTCGGAGATGGCATCAAATCAAGCAAGCGTTCAGTTACCAGGGCAGAGGCCTGGGCATTGCGACTGCAAGCGTATGACTTCGCTGTGAAACGGATCCCTGGAAATAGGAACATTGCGGATGCGCTGTCTCGTTTAATATCAAGATCACAAGTCGATGAAGCTTTCGAAGAGGACGACGAAAAACACTTGCTGTATGCAGTAGACATCGGGGCAATGAACATTACGTGGGAGAATATAGAACTGGAGTCAGAGAGAGACAAACAACTGATCGACGTTAGAGAAGCTATTGAATCGGGTGATTGGCCTGAGAGATACATCCGATTTGCAACGCAATCAAAGGAACTTCGCGTTTTGGGATCTCTGGTTTTCAAAAACGACAAAGTCATTCTTCCGTCTGTGCTGCGTTCCACCGCAATGGCTGATGCACACCAAGGTCACATTGGAAGCCCCGCTATGAAAAGAATCCTAAGGGATTACTTTTGGTGGCCGGGTATCAGTACCGACGTCGAACATTTTGTTAAGAAATGTGAAACATGCATCGTTATGTCAAGAAAGAATCCACCTATTCCTCTTTCAAATCGTCACCTTCCAGAAGGACCATGGGAAATAATGCAGGTGGATTTTCTCAGTGTTCAAGGATGCGGGCACGGAGAATTCATGGTTCTAGTAGATACATATTCTCGTTACATTTCGGTGATTGAGATGAAGTCTATCGATGCCAGAAGCACAAACGAGGCATTGCAGAAGGTATTTTTCAATTGGGGTCTACCGCTGATAATACAGAGCGACAATGGTCCCCCGTTCCAAAGCTCTGAGTTCGTTGAGTTTTGGGAGAATAAAGGCGTAAAAGTAAGAAAGTCCATACCACTCTGTCCCCAAACTAATGGGGCAGTGGAGCGCCAAAATCAAGGCATAATTAAGGCATTGACTGCAGCAAAAATCGAAGGTGTAAGCTGGAGGAAAGCTCTTCAGGAGTATGTGCATATGCACAATACGTTGAAACCCCACGCCAGACTTGGAATTACCCCGTTCGAACTGTTGGCAGGGTGGAAGTATAGAGGGACGTTTCCGGCATTGTGGGATGCAAAGGTGGATAAACTTGATCGCGACGAAGTCCGAGAAAAAGATGCAACATCAAAAATGCAGGATAAACTGTACGCAGATGCCCGAAGAGGGGCGAAGGTTTCAGATATTGCGGTCGGTGATGTAGTGTTCATGGCATCTCATAAGAAAAACAAAACCGATCCAACGTTCTCCAAGGAGCGTTACACTGTTCTGTCGCGAGATGGAGCCAAAGTGATAGTACGAAGCGAACAAGGGGTTCAATATTCAAGAAACGTACAGGATCTTAAGCGAGCACCGGTAGTTAGCGACACGATTGATCCAGAACCAGTGCTAACAGATGGCGTTAGTGAACATCACCTTGCCTATGATGGAGAAACGATGGATTCCAATCCAGCAGAAAACGATATGAGACCGCGTCGTACTATCCGGAAGCCACAGAGGTTCAAGGACATGGTGGCATATCACATCTTTGAATAAGGAACAAGCTTCAGAGTCAAGTAAGTTTAGCGTGTTTTGCATATTCTAATTCACATGTTCAGAAAAATAGTACATAACTCATTGCATTCTATTTTTTCTCTAGGTGATCTGTTTACTTTCAGTTATATAATTTGAAATCCTTTTGGTACGAATACCAATGAATTTTAGTTGTTAAGTGACTGTTCAATGATTGATAAATTTGAAAAAGAACAAAATAAAAAAAGTTGATTTGTATCCTAGCATATCGTAAGCAAAATGATTCTCTAACTCTTGAAAATTGATCTTGTATGAAAGAATTTGTAATCAGTAGGCTAGTTCAATAAACCTTAATAAACCACTAAAGAGCAACTGTATCGTCGACATCTTTCTCCTCTTGCTACAGAGATAGAGCATCCATAAAATAAAATCAACCCCCTGGAAATCATAATTAAAAATCGAATGGCCGTATGATGGGATTGTTGTAGACATACCTATTGTCATCAAATGCCGATAAAGCCGATGGGAGCTTACACATGCCGTCAGCATTATTGTCCTTTTCCTTCTCTCTTTCAGTATCGGTAATCTTCGTCTATCATTATTGAAGAAATGGGGCTTAACCTAAAAAGACAAGCAAACAAATTGGGTTAACTTTAAATTATTTTATACTTACCTGCTGCCAGTTGATCCCTCGGCTGCAGCATGTGAGAACCCTCCTCTTAAAAGAGAATGGATCCCTCTCCGTGTATAGACAGTAGCCCTGCCGGGATTGTGCATCGTGCCGGCCTGCCATCGGAGGAAGTTGGTCACGCGGTGTTCCGTACAATGACGGAACTCGGTCCAGCCTTTTGAGGGAGGCAGCAGTTCTTCCGGAAATTTCTGCATTCATCATTCGTCTGGTGACATTCGGTGCGGGGAAGAGCTTTCCGGATTCCACAGGGTCCCCCGAGTCTTCTTTCACGGTGTAGATAACTTCCTTTGAACTCTGATGCTTCTCCGGTACTGCCGAACGTTTCCCGTTTTTTTTTTTTCAAATTCAGATTTAAAAAAATATACATAGTCCATTTTACGTGCCGATTTCATAATGGTTATTTGACAGAAGATGGTGTAGTAACACGTAAATACCAATATCAATACTATTGTCCTTTCGGAAAATGACCCCAATTTAAACGACATAAACAGACTCTATCTAATCTTTCGGTTGTCAAACTGTCATCGAGCAGATCACCCATCGCTCGCAGGCGACGGAGTGACATTCGAGAAGAAGGTATACCCAAAGGGTATACCACCCTTCGTTGAATGTGATATGAATGTATTTCTACACGGAAAAAGTACTTTTGCAAGAATTGGTCGTGTTCAGGGGACCCGCATGCGGCAAGGTAGGCCTACTGCTCATCTTTTGGGAGTGTGTTAGTGTGACTGGCAACGCGACCAGAAGCCTAGTCGAATCCTGCTTGGAAATCGGTTTGTTTTGTCGATGGGGGTGGCCCGCGAAATCGCATTGTGTTGTTTGGGAAGGCCCGCTCGATGCATGTTAGGTAGGCGTAGTTTGTTCGAGTTTGACGTACCTGCACCCTCCCTGGTCGTGTTGGTTCTTGAAAACGTAAGTATTATTTATGTATGTGTAATAATTTAAAATATTCACGGAATAATAAAGGTCCACCTAAGGTGCCATTAGAATGTTGTCATTATGCCAAATACTTGATTTAGGGCACCAGCGGCGTCATGGTCGCGATCTTTTCCGCAGTCAAATTCGCAGATTGTGAACAATCCTTGGTACTCACTTACGTAATTTATGTTTAGTGCCTTACTGTCAGAGCTGTCAGATCGGTGTAACACGCTAAATATAATTTACACAATAGGTAATTTACACGAAAAAATACACGGTAATGAATATTTATTGGGTACCGGACTGGATACAGAAAATTTAATGGTTTTCTTTGGTACATCGAGGTCTTGAAATTAGTCTATGAGGGCACTGCATGAAAATATATCCTTCCTTTGTAAACAACAAGGCCGAGAAACGTCAAAATCCCATATAAAATCAAAACAATTCAGTGCCCTATTGAAGTCCGACCTCGAGTCCGACATCAAGCTCGACATTCATCCAAGGTTGCTGATTCACGTTGTGTTAGTCATTTGTTGGGCTGGTTTGGTAATGCCTGATTGATGGCTGGAAAATCGTATTAACACCGATCTATATTAATTTCCGTGGAAGAGTTTTAATCTGTTTTAATCGCTCTTTCATAGTGAAAATAAATCCACGTAAGCATATTGTTAAACACAGCTATTATATAAGCTCCCAAGTTTTGTACAATTATACCATTATATTATAACGGTATTTTTATGTTGATATGGTATTATGGTGTTGGTATAGTTAAAAAATAAGAGTAGGAGTGGAGGTGGATGTAGGTATTAAGTGAGATAAATTAAAAAAAACTGCAATACTAATTTTGAATGTTGATATTTGTTGAGTGTAGTTTTCTAGTACTGCATGACAGCATGAACTAGTCTAAAAATAAAGTTGGTCTAAAATCGTGTAAACAGGGCAAGACAGGAAGTTGGAAGGCAGAGAGTGTGCGAGAAGTTTTGAAGATTTGTGTGTAAGAGATGTATAAAGAACAAAGTGCTGCGGAAACGGTGATCGGAAAGGAGAATTCAGTTTTGAGTTCGATGTGCTTCGAAGAAGTTCTGTGCAGCGGAGCTCCTGTGAAAAGTTGAAAAAAGTGAAGAAGTGTGTTCGGCCGGTGTGAAGTAAGTTCGGATGGTGGATAAAGAGTTTGGCTTGTGCTTCGGAAATAATAATGGATTCCTACAGTCCCTTCTGGAATTAATCCGGCTGATAGAATATCTCGAGGAATTCAGCCAAGCCAAATACACGGAGATCATTTGTGGTGGAACGGCCCACCGTTCTTATCTCTGCCGGAAGACAACTGGCCAGAATTTCCAAAAGGCGTACCCACTCCACAGACAAACAGACATACTACTTAGAAGAAAATTACTTCAAAAACATCGTTTGGCATCTCACTAGCACCCTCTATAATGCTCAATCCGAAGCATTCGTTTGCAGGTGCTGTTTCCCTCGGCTCGATGTAACAATTTTGCAGGTGACGACTCCCCCGTGGCGTTATCCATTCATAAAACATGAATGAAAGTTCATGATTGAGTCATTTTATGTAAACATTGATCGGCGTCGCGTTCATTTCTCTGCAAAATTGAGGCACAGCAACGCCACCATGACACATGCGAGCACAGTCCGAACCACACTTTATTTTCAAAATGACCGTTAAATCGTGCGATGATTTCGATTTGAGTAGTATGTCTGTTTGTCTGTGCCCACTCTTCATGATGTCGAGGGAGAAAAACGTTCTACAACCGTGCTAGCTGCAGTTGAGGTCGACCAGGTCGACGATGCCATTTTCGAGCGGTACTCCGAGCTGGGAAAACTCTTGAAGATCGTAGCACTTTGCCTTCGATTTGGAAGAAACTGTCTGCGTACTAAGGCCGATCCGTTGGCCACTTGACTCCGTCGGAGGTGGACGAGGCGCTGAAAAGATTGGTAAGAATATCACAATTGAATATTTTCTCTAAGGAAATTCACGTTCTCATGAACAAAACTGCAAACGGTCGAGGTTCAAATGAATTTGACAGTAAATCCCCCCTGAAAAATTTGAATGTGTTTATTGATGAGCAAGGCTTACTGCGCTTGGATGTAGAGGTGTGCGCCGCCGCGCCACGCCGACGCCGCCGCCGATTTTTGGTTCACGCCGCCGCCGCCGATTATTTTTCGGCGCGCCGCCGCTTACGCCGCCGAACTCCTTTTTTTTACGCCGATCTCAAAAACGTATTGAAAAATTATATTATTTATTGATTTATTTCATTACAATATTTCAAGCATTGGAGTCATCTGCATATATAGCATTTATAAGGTCGTTTTCAGCGGTTGTCAATTTTTATGGTCCAAGTTTATAACAGTTCTGAAAATTTGGAACGCGAAAAATAGATCAAATTACGCTCAGTTACACCGGCATTTGTTTTAAATCCTAGATACCGGGGTTCCTGAAGATAACTGATGGCTGTTGAAAGAATGTACGGATTCCGAAGATCGAAGAAAATGCTAGTGATTCTGAAAAAAACATGTTTTTGTCGTGTTCATCTACAGAAGAGATGAAATTTCTCCAGTAACTCTTTTGAGGATTCTTCCAGCAATTTCCCCAAGAATTTCGCTAAGAGTTCCTCCGGAAACTCTAAAAGGTTCTTCTGGAATTCCGAGAGTTTCCTCCGAGACATCCTCTAGGAGTTTCTCTGGGCATTGCTACAGAAGTTTAACTAAGACTTTCAATAGTACTTTCTCTAGAAATTTCTCTAAAAGTTACTCCGTGTATTCTTTTAGGAGATCCTGCGGCAATTCCTCTAGAAGTTCTTCCTGGGAATTCCTTTAGGAGTTCGTACGTCATTTCCTCAAGGAGCACCTCCGGAAATTCCTCCTCGAGTTCTTCAACGAGTTCATCCGGGAATTCCTTTATGAATTTCTATGTAAATTTCTTTAAGAGTTCATAGAAATTGCACTGGAAATACCAGAAGTTTATTCCGGTAATTCCTCTAGAAGTTCTACCGGGAATTCTTCTGGGAGTTCTTCCGGCAATTTCTGTAGCAGTTCCTCCTGGAAATCTTCCAGAAGTTTCTTTACGATTTCTTCCTGAAATTCTTCCAGAGACTTCTCTGGAATGCTCTAGAAGTTCCTGTGGGAATTACTCTAGGATTTCCTCAAGGAATTCCTCCGGAAATTCTTCAACGAGTTCCTTCGGGGATTCCTTACCGATTTTTTTTTCGGGAGTTACATTAAGAGTTTCACCGTGACTGTCTTTAGAAGTTCTTCCAGGAATTCATCTGGGACTACTTCTGGGAATTCCAACATCTTCGGGAACACGTTTACGAGTTTCACCGGGAAGAAGTTCCGAAGGCAAATTCACTACGAGTTGCTCTATAAGTTTTATCTAGAAGTTGCACTGGGTATGCCGGAGTTTCCCGGAAGTTCCTCTAGAAGTTCTTCCGGAAATTCTTGTAAAGTTCCTTCAGTAATTCCTTTAGGAGTCCCTCCGGGAATTCCTCTTAGGAGTTCCTTCATGATATCTTCCGGGAATACATCCAGTAGTTTCCCCAAACGCTCCTCTAGGAGTTCTCCCAGCAATTTCTCTTAAAGTATCTCGGGGAATTTCTCTAGAAGTTCTTCCGGGAATTCTTTTATGAGTCCTTCCACGTGTTCATCTACGAGTTCTTCCGGAAATTTCTTCATGAATTTCTTGGGAATTCTTCTTAGAGTACTATCGAGAATTTCTCTGCAACTTCTTTCAGGAATTTATGTGAGAGTTCATCCGGGAATTTTAGGAGTACCTCCGGGAACTCCTCTACGAGTTCCTCTACGACCTCCTCTACGAGTTCCTCAGGGAATTTCTTTACGTATTTCTTTGGAAATTCCTCAAGAAATTTTTCCGGAAATTCCTTTAAGAGTTCGTCCGGGAACTCATCTAGGAATACCTCTGGTAGTTCTCTACGAGTTCTTCCTTGAATTCCTGTCCGAATTTCTTCGGCAATTTCTCTAGGAGTACCTCCGAAAATTCCTCAGAAAGCTGTTCCGGCAATTTATTTATTAGTTGCTCTAAAAGTATTTCTGAGAGTTGCATAAAAAATTGACCAGAGTTTCCTCCGAAAATTCCTCTATGATTTGCTACGGTAATTCCTCTAAAAATTCCTCAGCAAATTCCTCTAGGAGTTCTTCCGTGAATTCCACTGAGAGTTTCTCCGGCAATTTCTCTTAGAGTTCTTCTGAAATTTGTTTCCGAAATTCTTCCAGGAGTTTTTCCAAACGTTCCTTATTAAGATGTTTTTGGAAATTCATTCAGAAGGTTCATCCGGGAATTCCTCTAGGTGTACCTACGGGAATGCCTGTACGAAGTCCTCCGGGAATTCTTTTAATAGTTTATTCGGAAAATCCTCTAGAAGTTCCACCGGGAATTCCTTTAGAATTTCTTCCGGGAATTCCTTTACGAGGCCATTCTGGATTAATTTTTGCGCAGCTCAGTGTCGAAAAAAATCAGCACAATGATGTTCAATTTGTGCGAAAACGAGCACAAATAAACAAACACAGTTTACCCATAGTCACGAGACCGAGAATGAACATGAAAAAGAAGAGACGAGACAATGAATGCGGCGTCTTGTGGTGTCATCCCCTGTAGTTGAAGTTCAGTTCAGCTGAACTTCAACTCGATGAATTTGAATATGAATATTTCAATTTGGAATTGATTTATTATGGTTTTATGCATGCAAATACTGATATGTTACCTTAACTCGATGCATTATAGTTACTTTTGACGAGTGAAGCAAAACAACTGCATTTTTGCTTCTGCATCGTTCTTAATTAAAACGAATCAGTTGAAATTGAAAATACTGACTTTGAGTATCAGTAGGTGGTTGAAGTTCAGCAGACAGCGGTCAAAAGAATTTCGAAAGCATACATTTCCGAAAATGCCGCTCGGGTTGTCAAGACGACTATCAAAACAAAAACAAATCAACGACGCTGGCGCTGCTGGTCGTCGGTACAGACGACCGTAATTTGACAATTGCCGTCACTGATTTCAATAAATAAAAAAAAAAACATGTGAGAATAAAAAAAAAATATAACAAAACCGTAACTATAAACATGTCATTGAATCTTCAACATGATGAGTTACTAAAAAATAAAACACTGATATTGATTAACGGAATTAGCAAAAAAATAAAATAAAAATTATGGCCACGCCGTTTCACGCCGCCGCCGCCGCCGCCGAAAATGCATTCGGCGTCACGCCGATCACGCCGCCGCCGCCGGCCAAAAAATTGCAAAACGCCGCCGCCGATCGATTTCAAATTGGCGCACACCTCTACTTGGATGGCCGATTGAAAAACAAAGCTGGGCCGTTTGATTCCAAATACCCTCTCATATTACCAGCAAAACACCGCTACAGTTTCATGATAGCCCGATCCTTGCATTTGAGGACGGCTCACGCTGGACCTTCTCTATTATTAGCCACCATGCGCCAACGATTTTGGCCGTTACGCGGCCGTGACCTTGTACGAAAGATAGTGCGTAGCTGCATTACATGCTTCCGTTGTCGTCCCACCGAATGCAATCAACAGATGGCACCAGTGCCTGCAGCTAGGGTGGTACCATCGCGAGTATTTTCAAGAACGGGTTTGGACTACTGCGGGCCATTCAGCGTGCGTCCACTGTATGGAAGGGGGGCAAACGTTAAAATGTACGTCGCGATTTTCGTGTGCTTGGCGGTAAAGGCGGTGCATTTTGAAATCGTGACCGATCTCACGACCGCCGCGTGCATAAATGCGATAAAACGGTTTGTAGCCAGACGCGGGCGGTTAACTGAGCTACATTGCGACAACGCTACAGCATTCGTCGGGGCTGATCGTGAATTGAACGCGTTACGCCGACGATACCTCGAACAGTTCAAGTCGGATGAATGGACAAACTACTGCATCGAAGCGGGAATAAATTTCCGTTTTATACCAGCTCGGTCACCCCACTTTGGGGGATTATGGGAGGCCGGGGTTAAATCGTTCAAGTTCCATTTCCGACGTATTTTTGGAGGAAGGTCTTTCACTTTCGATGAGTTCTCCACCGCTGCAATGCACATCGAGAGCATACTAAACTCCCGGCCTCTCACGCCTCTCACGGACCACCCAGATGACCTTAACGTGTTGACCCCAGGCCATTTTTTGATTGGGGAACCCATGTTCTCGATCCCGGAGCCAGATGTCACTAACACCGAAGTATCCCGACTTTCTCGCCTTCAGGAAATGCGTCGATCAGTGCAACACTTTTGGAACCTGTGGTCGACCGACTACATCAGCCAGCTGCATCAGCGGTCCAAATGGAAGGCGGCCAAACCCAATCTCCAAGTCGGAGCTCTGGTGCTCTTGAAGCAGGACGGTCTCCCACCGTTCATGTGGAACCTCGGGCGAGTGGAAGAAGCGTATCCCGGAAGTGATGGTCTTGTGCGTGTTGTGCTGGTACGCACTGAACGTGGTTCATTCAAGCGAGCCGTCACTCAGGTCCGAGTGCTTCCGATCGAGGATGCAGCAGAAGACGATGGCCAACAGCGTACAACAAGATCAATGGTTGAAACAAACCGTTTCAACGGGGCCCGGGATGTTTGATGGATGATTAACATTTACTAATAACTTTGAATTTGTGTTTAATCTTGAATTTGCCTAAAATAAATTGAAAGTGTATGAATTAGAAGTAGTAGAAAAGAGCGATAATTAGACAGATCTACAGGAAGTAGATGTTTTTTGTGCAGGAAAATTTTCATTGTTACACATACTAACGCATTAGGATAGTCAGTAGAAGAGTCAGTCAAATTATAGAAGTCGAACGAGAACGAACAAATTTCTGTCGCGTAGGCCAACTGTGGGCCGAAAAATCCGAAGTTCTTGCAGTCCGGTCTTCCACAGTCGCGTCTAGTTCACCGTCGTGGTCGTGGGAGTGAAATTCCCGTTAGTTCGGTCGTGAGTTCGTCGTTGCTCCCAGCCGCTGCATTTGTCGAAAACAGAAATATTTCTGAAAGATCCGAAGGAGCCACGGTGTCAAAATCTCGATTATTATCGAACTTTCATGTACCTCGTATTTTTCTTCGAAAATGACTTATATTTGGGCAATATATTCATAATCGGAAAACTAGAAAATATTTCATCGGCGAAAATTTTTCCATACATTTTGTATGGGACGTATATTAGGCTAGAACAGTATTTATTGAATTTTAGTATGGAAAATAGCCAAAAACTCAGCTAAATCAAAATTTCCCCGATGGAATATTTTCAAATTTTCCATTCGTACTATTTGGCCAAAATTCTGACATTCTATGAAGAAAAATCCGAGGTACATGAAAGTTCGATAATAATCGAAATTTCGACACCGTGAGGAGGCATTCCAGAGAGAAACCATCAAGGCATTTCTTCGGTAACCTCTGACGATATTTTCCAGGGGAAGAAAATCATGGAAAAATGTTTGAGATAATCTCTTACTGACATTCTTGAAAAATCCTTAAACTAGTGAACGAGTCTTAAGTGATATTTCAGATGGAATTCTTTAGTAGGATTTAGATGGAATCCATGCAGGAATTTCTGAAAAAATCTTTGGAGGATTTTTTGAATAAATTGTTTATTTAATTCCTAAAGATTATGTGAAAACATCCCAATGAATTTTCTGAAATAATTCTAGAAAGAGTTGCTAAAGAAATTTCTGGAAACTCTCCATCAGACACGCTTGGTGGAATTCCCACAAGGATTGATTGGCGATGACATAAGAGAAAATCGAAATTATTGAAATCTTTATTAAACAACACCTGAAGAATTTGTAAAAAAACAAAGAGCTTCTCGTGGCATCAGGTGCAGTGGTGTCATGAGGTTACTCCAGGATACTCACTGAGTAACTAGATCCATGCTTGTTAAAAATAGATCTTTTCTGAAATTGAGATTTTTTCCATCCTGTGATTATTTTTTATATTTTTATGTCCTCATAACAAACAATTTCCTTTCCATATAATTTTGGCTCTCCCATGTAGGAAAATCTCCTTTTGTCAAACCTTCGGAAATTTATCCAGAAATTTCTTCACGGGTTCTTAAAAAAAAAATACAAAGAAATTTTCTTTAATGATTACCGTAGAAATTTATCCCATTCAGAAATTCTTTGAAAAATTCTTTCAGTGTTACCATCTGTTTTTTTTTTCATGGTGTTTGTCAGAAAATCTTTTGAAAATTGCTCCAGATTTTTTTTTCCCAGGGACTAGTTTTGAAATTTCGTTTCCCGATATTCCTACAGAAATGCTTTCTCAGATTCATTTGGAAATGTTCCTATGGATTTTTTTTCAATAAATACTCCGTGGATTCTTCAAGGAAAAATTTTTCAGAGAATTCTTCAAGAAGTCTTGTGTGGTTTCTTCTTCTATTGAACTTTTTCCAGCATTTCGTCCACATATGCCTTAAAAATTCTTCTGGATATTAGGGCCGTTACAAATATTTATTTCACTTTTTGTCTCACTGTCTTTTTGTCTACTGTACGGAACAAAAATGTCGAATGAATGCGCTTGATCACGATTGCGTCTTCGAGAAATGGTTCGGTTTTTGTTATTCCTGTCTTTCCCATAAAGAGAGCTGTTTTGGATAAATGTATGAGTCGTAATCGATTTATCACACACGATTAGGCCGGAACAAATTTCATTTTCTTCTTTTGTCACTTTACTCGTTGACTCGTTAAGGGGGAGGATGATAAATAATAAGTGCATTTGATGCAAAATTACCCAAACAATTAGGCAAAATCGTCAAACTCATCGGATTTGTTAAGAAATTTTCTCGACGACTCTAATTTCATTTTAAAAAGTTTCAATTTCTTGAATAATTTATTTGTGTCCCCCCTCAACATGTCGGATTCCAACCAAAATTTTCCGAGGGGGCGGTGACATTACAGAAAATCGAAATTTGTGTCAGCCTTATAAACTAATATTATACCAATCTTAATCAAAATTGGCTGAAATCTTTCAAAAAGCTGGAATTTGACAAATGTCATCGTGTCAGACGACGATGATTTGACCCACTTTTTTGTTTATTGATCTTCGTTCTGCCGCTCGTGTTGTGTGGTAAGAGGTAGCGGTCGCGCTCGAATGAAACAAAGCAAGCTGACACCCGACCGCGGCAACGAAACGCATGTAGTGAACAGTGTCGAATGTTTACAAGCCTGGTATCAGCCTTATTAAAAAATTCACAACGGATTCTTTTAAAAATTCTTCCAGAGATTCATTACTAAATTTTTGCGGGGGTTTATCAAAAATAAATCGGGAAATGTTCCACGAATTCTTTCAGAAGTTCTCCCAGAAACTTCTGAAGGGATCTCAAATCAGAATTTGAGAATTCCTTCAGAAATTGCTACAAAGTTTCTAACGGATTTTTTCCAGTGGCCTAATAAATACATTAGGAAATTTATTTCAAATATTAAATCAGAAATTTCAGTAAAGTTTTCTTCAGCAATTTCCCTAAGTACTCGTAAAATCTAGGAAAATCTTACTTTGATTGCTTCAGGAATTCCTCTATGAATGTCTTTAGAAACTCCTCCAGGGATTTCTTCAAAAATTCCTTAGAAGATAACTGTAAAAAAATTTCAAAGTGCTCTTTTAGGAAATATTTCATAGATAACTCTAGAAATTTACTATTCCTTAAAAATAAAATTAGTTAATTTCTACTATAAAATCGATTTAACACCAGTTTAGAAATTTATTTAGGCAGTTCTCCAAGGATTTATTCCGAATTTAGTCTAAAGATTACTCCAGAAATTTCTCCAAGTATTTCATTGGGAAGTCTTCTTAAGAACTTCTTCTTAGAAATCAGTCATATAATATTTATTTATTTATTCCGTCAAACAATGCACACATGTGAATATTACATAAAAACAGAATACTTAAATTAGCTTAAATTTAAATTGTTTTGGTTTCGGATTGACTTTAAGTTTTGTTTTAGTTTTTTTCCGAGACATTGTAAAGTCAATAGTTTCACAGCGGCGATTATAAAATGCCATCATTCGGTTAAAAGGGTCATATTTCGCATAATTTGTTCGGCAGTGGTTGGTTGAAAACATATTTCGAGTTCGTAATTGCCGGCTAGGTATGTAAAAATTTAATTTTGATAAAATTTCAGTTGAGTTATTTTTTGCGAAACTATATCGTTTACAAATGAGACCATTGCAATCGCACGACGCTCTTTCAAGGATTCGTTCGGAAATTTCCTTCAGGGATTACTTCAAGAAATCTTTTGGAGCGCTTTCAATGGGATGCTTTTGAAATTCCTCGTCATTTTTTTTATAAATCCTACAAGAATTTCTCCAAGCATTCCATTGGAAAATCTTCCATGGGATCTTTTAGAATCCCCGACAGGGATTCTTTCGGAAAATCTGTTACGGTTTTTTTTTGAATTCCTCTATTAACTTAAAAAATCAAAATATCAGAAATTCAGTATTTCTTAAAAAATATCATCAATGTCTTTTTTTTTATTTTTTTCGCAGAATTCCTTCAATCTTCATCAGAAAATTCCTCAAAAACTTCCGGTCAAATTACTCTATTGATTTCCTCTGAAGATTCTTTCAAGCATTGATTCAGAAATTGCTCTAAAGCTTGCTTCAGAAAATTCTGTAAGGATCCCATTGGAAATTATTCCATGAATTTATTCTAAAATTGCCTCATGGATTTATCAAGAAACAACAACAGAAATTCATTCACCACATACAAGGATTCATTTAGAAGTTCCTGCAACAGGATACTGCAAGATGACGTCACGAAGCCATGCGCTGACAGTTCAGCGAGCTTATTTACATGGACTTAGGGCCGATTTCTTCACCTCGGCTTAACCGGTAAGCCAGGCTTACCCATACAGTTAAACCTGGCTTAACGCTTAAGCCAGGGTGAAGAAATCGCCCCTTAGTCTCTGGCGGAGATCCGGCAAAACTGTTTTTCGATGTAATTTCAGTAAAACGGTAATTAGACGATTGGTTTTGTACTAGTCGAGTTGAATATAACTGATATTTCCGTACCGTAATGGTTTAATTTTCGCCGCTCGTTAAAAATTCTAACACCTTGTAAATAAGCTCGCTGAACTGTCAGACAAAGTGAGGTTAGATCAGGTGCTTGCAGTACCCTACAGACACAGTGCCCCTACAGTACCCCTACTAGTTTCCTATTGCTGCACCTATAGGTAATCCACATCAGCTTTAGCCATAACGACAGAGACGTGCTCGTTGAGCCGATGAGGTGATAACACGGTATAATTCCAAATATTCAGCAAAGGACAGCTTATCACATGAAAGCAGCAGGCAAAAATGATAAGCAATAAAGGACCTAAAACGCTGCCTTGAAGTACTCCTGAGGGGATGCTGAAGTTGCAGGACCTTCCTTCCAAGATTCTTTCATGAGGAGTTCCCGGAATTGCTTCCTAGGTTTCATTTGGAATTCCTTGCGGGATTGGTCCCAGGCTTTTTCTGATACTGGATTCTTTCCGATAATAATAACGGGATTCCAGCGAGGTTTCGGTTTCGGAAAATACTCTACTAGAAGCAGGAAAATGTTATGGATAGTTCGTTACAAAAATGAGAATGAAACCCAGACCCTCTTAGCATAGTCCCCATAAACAAAAAAGTTTGGATTATATCAAATAAAACTGGGAGCGTAGGGAACCGGTAAAAAAATGGCGATGAACATTTCTAATGGGACGTATTATAATCTGACAGTCAATTTCTCTTATTTTTGAACAATCATCTCTTTCACTAGATTAAAACAGTCTTGTATCTATGTTTTGATCAGAATGTAATAATAGTAATAGAGTTGAGCTGATTTAAAGCTTGAGATAACTATCATATGTTGCAAACTTATATTGTCCCACAGACTTCTGATTTGTTCATGAAATTATGCGTATTTTATTGGAACTTGACTATTGATGTCAAATTCATATGTAGATTGAAATTGTGGGATACCTTATACCGAGTTAAGCAAGTATTTATATGAAACCATTTCCAATTAATTGCGATAGAAGGCTCCTTAGATAAGCTGTAACCATTCCTCAGACACTTAAAGTGGTTGCAAGTGAACTCATTAAAAAAAACCCGATTTAATCCACCTATGGTGAACAGAACCCTTCTTACACTTATTAAAATTATTGTTATATTAGGTATTTGTATTTAACACATTTACAGGGCCCATATAGCCGAGGCGGTAAACGCACGGGTATTCAGCATGACCATGCTGAGGGTGACGGGTTCGATTCCCGGTCGGTCCAGGATCTTTTCGTAAAGGAAATTTCCTTGACTTCCTTGGGCATAGAGTATCTTCGTGCCTGCCACACGATATACGCATGCAAAATTGTCATTGGCAGAGGAAGCTCTCAGTTAATAACTGTGGAAGTGCTCATAGAACACTAAGCTGAGAAGCAGGCTTTGTCCCAGGAGGACGTTACGCCAAGAAGAGGAGGATTTAACACATTTATTTTGTGTTTCCAAAAAAGCATCTTGGACTAAACTTCCAAAAATACCAGACACCTCCTAGAATCTTGTATGGAATGTTTGAAAAATAGCTTACATATTCTGGAATATTGTACCTTTTGTTTATTGTCTAAAGATCTTGATTCGATTAACAAATGGATAAGAAAATCAGCGAGATACACTTTGTCTAAAATCTTTTAATCAGTCGAATAAATTAACTTCGAAGTACTTGGTATTCATGGTTATGGTGTAAAAAGGACAAAAATGATATATCTACTATGTCAATTAGTTTTGGCATAAGCTAGTTATTTTGGCTTTCCGGTTCTTGCATTTTCCCCACAATATATAAATTCAAAGCTTTCATTTAACATATTGTTAGTTTTCATAGAATTCCTGTTTATTTGTAGTTTGTTATTTATAATTTTGTTGAAAACAATAACCTGCAAGTATACACTTTATATTAGGTCAGCATTATTTATTGAAAAATAATTTCTCATAGACTGGTCAACAGCTCATGCAAGATAACTAGCGAATATAATAAAAAAGAATTTATTGAAATACTCTTCGTAAGATATCTCAGTAATCAAATGTTGAATCGAAATAAAATTTCAGGGCCTTTTACAAGGCTATTGTAGCTATCATTTGGTGCTTAGAGAACCCAAATCGGTTGACAGACGGTTGAGATATTTATTATGATACCCTTGGTCAAAAATCTCAAAAAGTTAACCTGTATTACTCCCAAGTACTCATTGAAATATATCTCAGTAACCAAATGTCCAATCCTAATGAAATTGTATAGGGTTCTACTGGAATGTTGTAGCTTTCATTTGGTGCCAGGAGAACCGAAATCGGTTGACAGACGACAGAGATATTTATTATGATACACTTGGTCAAAAATCTCAAAAAGTTTAGTTGTATAAATCCTAAGTACTCTTCGAAAGATATCTCTGTAACCAAACGTCCAATCTAAATAAAATTTCTGGGCGATCTACTAGGATGCTGTAGCTTTCATTTGTTGCCAGGAGAACCCAACTCGGTTGACAAACGGCCGAGATATT